>NC_086004.1:21647500-21895000 GCF_030014385.1 Trichomycterus rosablanca
AGAACCCTTGTATTAATAAAAACATTTAAATAAATTTTCTGCTAAAATGCACTATAGGGAAACATAGACCGGTCAGCCATAACATTAAAACCACCTCCTTGTTTCTACACTCACTGTCCATTTTATCAGCTCCACTTACCACATAGAAGCACTTTGTAGTTCTACAATTACTGACTGTAGTCCATCTGTTTCTCTACATTCTTTTTTAGCCTGCTTTCACCCTGTTTTTCAATGGTCAGGACCCCCAAAGTACCCCCACAGAGCAGGTATTATTTAGGTGGTGGATCACTCTCAGCTCTGTGACACTGACATGGTGGTGGTGTGTTAGTGTGTGTTGTGCTGGTATTAGTGGATCAGACACAGCAGCGCTGCTGGAGTTTTAAAATGCCATGTCCACTCACTGTCCACTCTATTAGATACTCCTACTTAGTAGGTCCACCTTGTAGATGTAAAGTTAGAGACGATCGCTCATCTATTGCTGCTGTTTGAGTTGGTCATTTTCTAGACCTTCATCAGTGGTCACAGGACGCTGCCCACGGGGCGCTGTTGGCTGAATATTTTTGGTTGGTGGACTATTCTCAGTCCAGCAGTGACAGTGAGGTGTTTAAAAACTCCAGCAGCGCTGCTGTGTCTGATCCACTCATACCAGCACAACACACAACACACAACACACCACCACCATTTCAGTGTCACTGCAGTGCTGAGAATGATCCACCACCCAAATAATACCTGCTCTGTAGTATGAAAGGGGAATAACAAAGCATGCAGAGAAACAGATGGACTACAGTCAGTAATTGTAGAAACAAGGGGGTGGTTTTAATGTTATGACTGATCAGTGTATGTAAACAATAGGGCAGTAATACAGCCCATTCAGTCAAAGGTGCATTTTTAAGGTCTGAGACTGATGTTAGATGAAAAGGTCTGACTCACAATCCATGTTCCAATTCATCCCAATGGTGTTCAATGGCGTTGAGGTCAGGACTTTGTGCAGGCCACAAACTGATCAAGTCTACAGACCTTGCTTTGTTCTTTTTAATTCACTTTTTATTTATTTATTATCTTTATCATAATTATTACAAAAACAATCAAATAAGTACTACTTTTTGGTATGATTATCTTTGCTTTACCTAATACAAATGCTGCCATTGTAAAGAGCAAAAAGGTGTTGCGGTAAAGGAACGTCCTGATGACGCCTCCATTAATGGGACAAATGTTAACTTTAGCTCCAAATATTCGATTCTGCATCGCTCTGTGTAACCAATGAAGGTCCTTCTCAGGATGATGTGGTTTGTCCTCCTTCAGAAACAGGCTGTTGCTGTTGGGGGGTTTGTCATTCATGATCAGCTCGAAGACTTGGTCGAGCAAACAGGTTTCATGGGAAACTGACAAAGAGAAAAAGGGAAAAAATAAGAAGTACAACAGGAGAATCTACCTTTTAGTTAGTTCACTGAACATTACACATTAGAAGATACTCACTTGATAGTTAATAGCCAGAATTTATTGTAAACTCTCTCCTCCAGATGCTACACAAGTCTCCTTGTTTAAATTGGGTGACATGCTTTAAATCTCAGTTTTACATAATCACCTCACTGAGGCAGCTGTCATCAGAAGTTCCCACAACCTCTTCAACCTCAAAGAAAAATTGGAAGGGATTTGCATATTTCTCCCTCTACAGTGCATAATATCATTAAATGATTCAAGAAATTGGGAGGAATTTCAGTCCATAAAGGCCAAGGGAACAAGCTTAAGCTGAACGCCCGTGATCTTCCATCCCTCAGACGGTACTGCATCAAGAACCGCCACTCAACAAATAGCTGATATAACCACATGGGCGAGGGATTACTTTGGCAAACCTTTCTCAAGCACTACTATACAGAGTTACATTCACAAATGCCACTTGTGCAAAAAGGAAGCCTTATGTTAACCATGTCCAGAAGCGGCGTCGACTTCTCTGGGCTCAAAGGCATCTAGGGTGGACCATCACACAGTGGAAACGTGTATTGTGGTCAGATGAATCAGCATTCCAGGTCTTTTTTAAAAATGAAAAGGACCATCCAGAATGTTATCAGCAACAAGTCCAAAAGCCAGTGTCTGTCATGGTATGGGGCGGTGTCAGTGCCCTTGGTAAAGGTCATTTACACTTCTGTGATGGCAGCATTAATGCAGAAAAGTACATTGAGATCTTAGAGAAACATATGCTGGCTTCAAGACGTCGTCTTTTCCAGAGACGTCCATGCATTTTTCAACAAGACAATGCAAAACCACATGATGCACACGTTACAAAGGCATGGCTGCGGAAGAAGAGGGTACGGGTACTGGACTGGCCTGCCTGCAGTCCTGACCTGTCCCCAATAGAGAATGTGTGGAGACTTTTGAAAGGAAAGATGCGACAACGATGACCCTGCACTGTTGCACATCTAAAGATGTGTTTGCAGCAAGAATGGGACAAAATAAAAGCTGAAACACTAAATCACTTGGTATCCTCTGTGCCGAAACGTCTTTTAAGTGTGGTGAAAAGGAATAGCAACATTACAAAGTGGTAAACGCTTTACTGTTGAGCAGACAAAACATGAACTATCTTGGGTTCAAACTGTCTGCAATCAAATAAAAGTCAAAGTAAATGTAAGAAACTCTGTGTTTTTTTTAATTTGCACTTTCCATGCTGTCCCAACTTTTTCTGATTTGGGGTTGTATCTTTTTTAATAAAATTCCAGCGCAAAGCTTAAAACTATCATGGTGATGAAGTGCAAAACGTTTGAATATCCAAGGATGGATAACACTGTCTTACACAGAGATGGATTTTCCCTTTTTTTCCCTTTTTTTCCCTTTTTCTACAAAAATTGCAGCACTCACTTGGACAAGCATTTAACTTCTCTCATCTGTGTGCAGAAGAATAACAGTTTAATCCGATGAGTATTCACATCTGCAAGTGGATAAGTGTGTCTAGGGGATCCTTCACATGGATCCAAACATGGATTTGTTTGATATCAAAAAATCACTCCGCTCTCTGGTTCTGAATTCACAAGAATGATTTAGAAATTTTTTTTTATTTGGAAATTCCCCTTTTGTCAAAAATCCTCACTGGTTGCCAGATCTGTTGAACTCAAGCCAAACCAACAATTCTTTGAGACTTGGTAGAACTATTTGTAACTATACCTTATCAAAACAGCGTTGCTATTATTCCAGTAGTCACACTCGTACATTATAATACATTATACTGTACCTCAAACATCATAGTCATATAGTTGTGGGGACTGCTTATATTGAAAATACATGAAGTAAACATGTATGTCAACATTGGATTGTTGGGTATCATTCTAAAACCATTAGCATTAATACGGAGCTGCTCCCATTGTTACTCTAACACAGGGGTGTCAAACTCAAGTTTGCCACCCACACATTGATGAGTTTGGCGCCACCTAGTGTTGCATGCGGGGAGACACACCCAAAGGGCACTCTTCCTCATCTCCGTGCAGGCGCCTCTAATCAGCCGGCAGAGGTCGTAATCGCATTCTGACAGAGAGAGACCCACATCCGGTTCTTTGTCCCACCCCCCAACTGAGCAACCGGCCAATCGTTGCTCATACAGCCACTCAGCCTCGAGCCGGTGAGGCAGAGCTGGATTCGATACGAGGTACTCAGAATCCAGCTCTGGTTGCAGCGTGTCTTTTTACCGCTGCGCCACCTGAGTGGCAGTTGTTTGTAAATGTTTAGCGAGTATGTTACAGCATTTCAGTTACGAATTTACCCTAATTCCGTAATTAAATACGGTTGTTACTGTTACTATAGCAATTAGTATTTTTACACAAAATGCTAACTCGTTTGCGCTCATATTGTACTAGATGTAACACTTAACTACAGCTATGTGCATGTACTGTATTAAGTTTTTTAAAATTGTTTTTATTGTTTGTATTTTGTTGTTTACTCCGTTCTGATGCACACAGTGTACAGTTACAGTTGGGAAGCAAATAAAACCAACGTAACTGTAGTTTGGAGGGAGTCATCTGTCTGTCTGTCTGTCTGTCTAGCTAAGAAAGGGGGGAAAACTCTTAGCGAGGGCAGAACAATTGTCTTACAATACACTGTAAAATCCTACATAAACTGCATCTCTTACAATGCATGCCGATTTTGTGACCTGCAAAGTGACCGCACCCCACCACTAGATGATGTTGAGAAATATTTACAAATAATCCCAAATGTATAAGAAGAGAAAATTGAAGCAGAAGCAGGTGATTTAATGAAAGATGGGAAAGTGAATACAATTTGTATTTGTGCTTAAAGAAGTAATATTTGGCATTTTGACACCAAACACAGAATTTAGCCTCCAAGAAAAACAACAAATTGTCCAAGACTCGAAAGGCAGACTGCAATCACAGCAGGATAATCGGCCCTTTGAGGGCCACTATAATGCAGATGTGGCCCTCGGAGAAAATAAGTTTGACACCCCTGCTCTAACACATAATACAATCAATAATCCATTCGACAGTCTGATTAATCTCTAAGGTGTTTAATAAGAAATCAGACATCATTTAGATCTCAACATTGTCATGACTTGTCTCTTAAAAGTATAAATCAACTTATATGTGAACGGTAATAAAAAAGACAAATAGTGAATAAATCTGATTCAGTATAAATAAGATTAGAACATGAAACCCCATGATCATTACTTCATCATTAAATTATATACACCGATCAGCCATAACATTAAAAGCACCTCCTTGTTTCTACACTCACTGTCCATTTCATTAGCTCCACTTACCATATAGAAGCACTTTGTTGTTCTACAATTACTGACTGTAGTCCATCTGTTTCTCTGCATGCTTTGTTACCCACCTTTTATGCTGTTCTTCAATGGTCAGGACCCCCACAGGACCACTACAGAGCAGGTATTATTTGGGTGGTGGATCATTCTCAGCACTGCAGTGACACTGACATGGTGGTGGTGTGTTAGTGTGTGTTGTGCTGGTATGAGTGGATCAGACACAGCAGCGCTGATGGAGATTTTAAACACCTCACTGTCACTGCTGGACTGAGAATAGTCCGACAACCAAAAATATCCAGCCAACAGCGCCCCATGGGCAGCGTCCTGTGACCACTGATGAAGGTCTAGATAATGACCAACTCAAACAGCAGCAATAGATGAGCGATCGTCTCTGACTTTACATCTACAAGGTGGACCTACTAGGTAGAAGTGTCTAATAGAGTGGACAGTGAGTGGATACGGTATTTAAAAACTCCAGCAGCGCTGATGTGTCTGATCCATTCAAACCAGCACAACACACACTAACACTGCACCACCATGTCAGTGTCAGTGCAGTGCTGAGAATCATCCACCACCTAAATAATACCTCCTCTGTGAGGGTCCTGACCATTGAAGAACAGGGTGAAAGCAGGCTAAAAAGATATGTAGAGAAACAGATGGACTACAGTCAGTAACTGTAGAACTACAAAGTGCTTCTATATGGTAAGTGGAGCTGATAAAATGGACAGTGAGTGTAGAAACAAGGAGGTGGTTTTAATGTTATGGCTGATCGGTGTAGATCTGCTATGTTAATATCCAAAAACTTTAATCCCTCTTTAACCCCCCTAAAACATCAACAGTCATCACACATACCTACATTTGTTTCCTATTAGATAGACAAAAGTACAATTCCTAGTAGTTACAGAAAACATCTTTTAGGAAGTTTAAAGGGTTTCGGTAATTAAAAAAAAAAAAAATTCCGAAATGATTGCGAAAGATTTCTGTAAAAGGACTTACCGCTCATGGTTTTACCACGCTGTTGTAACTCGCTTTTCAGAAGTAAATATCACTGCACTGCACTTAGGAGCTCAAGATTAAACTCAGCACCGACAGCCCTGTGTCCATCTGCTGAATGACATGAAACAGTTTATTATCCGGCCTGACCTGATCTTCAAAAGATTTTTTATCCCCTCTCCCCAAGACCACACACTGGGCACCACTTTGTAAAGGTTGACCTTTAGGTACTGATCATAGACAGTAAGCCCTTTTTTAAATCCTGGTGATGTAAACCCTTAAATGTGATGTGCAGGCACAAAACTGGCCAGAGATCGGCACAAAAGGGCAGTTTGTACCATCTTCCTAGTTAGCCACACTACAAAGCCTCAGCTTGATCACCTAAATCAACCTGCCGGACTGTTGCCCAGACCTGGTCGGTTTTCAAGTTTAAAATTGACTATCACATAATTAACTTATAATTTGTTTGGTTACTACATTTATTCTGTTTGTTTAGTTGTTTTGGTATCTTACAGGAAATATATGAAATACTATAGTTTTCATATATACAGTGTATCACAAAAGTGAGTACACCGCTCACATTTTTGCAAATATTTTATTATATCTTTTCATGGGACAACACTATAGAAATAAAAGTTGGATATAACTTAGAGTAGTCAGTGTACAACTTGTATAGCAGTGTAGATTTACTGTCTTCTGAAAATAACTCAACACACAGCCATTAATGTCTAAATGGCTGGCAACATAAGTGAGTACACCCCACAGTGAACATGTCCAAATTGTGCCCAAAGTGTCAATATTTTGTGTGACCACCATTATTATCCAGCACTGCCTTAACCCTCCTGGGCATGGAATTCACCAGAGCTGCACAGGTTGCTACTGGAATCCTCTTCCACTCCTCCATGATGACATCACGGAGCTGGTGGATGTTAGACACCTTGAACTCCTCCACCTTCCACTTGAGGATGCGCCACAGGTGCTCAATTGGGTTTAGTCCATCACCTTTACCTTCAGCTTCCTCAGCAAGGCTGTTGTCATCTTGGAGGTTGTGTTTGGGGTCGTTATCCTGTTGGAAAACTGCCATGAGGCCCAGTTTTCGAAGGGAGGGGATCATGCTCTGTTTCAGAATGTCACAGTACATGTTGGAATTCATGTTTCCCTCAATGAACCGCAGCTCCCCAGTGCCAGCAACACTCATGCAGCCCAAGACCATGATGCTACCACCACCATGCTTGACTGTAGGCAAGATACAGTTGTCTTGGTACTTCTCACCAGGGCGCCGCCACACATGCTGGACACCATCTGAGCCAAACAAGTTTATCTTGGTCTCGTCAGACCACAGGGCATCCCAGTAATCCATGTTCTTGGACTGCTTGTCTTCAGCAAACTGTTTGCGGGCTTTCTTGTGCGTCAGCTTCCTTCTGGGATGACGACCATGCAGACCGAGTTGATGCAGTGTGCGGCGTATGGTCTGAGCACTGACAGGCTGACCTCCCACGTCTTCAACCTCTGCAGCAATGCTGGCAGCACTCATGTGTCTATTTTTTAAAGCCAACCTCTGGATATGACGCCGAACACGTGGACTCAACTTCTTTGGTCGACCCTGGCGAAGCCTGTTCCGAGTGGAACCTGTCCTGGAAAACCGCTGTATGACCTTGGCCACCATGCTGTAGCTCAGTTTCAGGGTGTTAGCAATCTTCTTATAGCCCAGGCCATCGTTGTGGAGAGCAACAATTCTATTTCTCACATCCTCAGAGAGTTCTTTGCCATGAAGTGCCATGTTGAATATCCAGTGGCCAGTATGAGAGAATTGTACCCAAAACACCAAATTTAACAGCCCTGCTCCCCATTTACACCTGGGACCTTGACACATGACACCAGGGAGGGACAACGACACATTTGGGCACAATTTGGACATGTTCACTGTGGGGTGTACTCACTTATGTTGCCAGCTATTTAGACATTAATGGCTGTGTGTTGAGTTATTTTCAGAAGACAGTAAATCTACACTGCTATACAAGCTGTACACCGACTACTCTAAGTTATATCCAAGTTTCATGTCTATAGTGTTGTCCCATGAAAAGATATAATGAAATATTTGCAGAAATGTGAGGGGTGTACTCACTTTTGTGATACACTGTAGCTATAATTATCAGTGTAAGATCTTGATAACTTACATTAGGCATTTATGTATTGAAACAAATAGATCTTAAGTTGAAAAACGCCCCCTTAAGGACACTCATATCTAGTGAGGGTAGCATTGTGGCCTCACAGCAATAAGGTCCCACCCCAGGCGGGATGGGCCGGGTCCTTTCTGTGTGGAGTTTGCATGTTCTCCCTGTGTCTGCGTGGGTTTCCTCTGGGAGCTCCGGTTTCCTCCCACAGTCCAAAGACATGCACCCAGGTTAATTGGAGACACTGAATTGCCCTATAGGTGAATGTGTGTGTGTGTGTGTATGTGTGTCTGCCCTGCGATGGACTGGCACCCTGTCCAGGCTGTTACTGTGTGCCTTGCGCCCATTGAAAAGCTGTGATAGGCTCCTGCACCCCAGAGACCCTAATTGGATAAGCAGTTAAGAAAGTGAGTGAGTGAGTGATTATGAATCTGTTGGACAAGCAAATAGTAATAAAATAGAGTTACCTCTGTGTGATCTTTCAGCTATATCAACAGCCACTTCTCATGAAATCATGTTCATGGCTGGGCACTGATGTTGGTCAAGAAAGTCTCAACTGTTGTTCCAGTTTATTCCAAAGCTGTTCAGTGGGGCTGGGATCAGGGCTCTGTGCAGGCCGCTGGAGTTTCTTCAAACCAAGCATTTCTTCAAGTCTTCATAGAGATTACTTTGTGCACAGGGGCACCGCCATGCTGGAAAAGGCAAGGACATTCCCTAAATTGTTGCTTTGGGCAGTAGTATCTCAGCGATTAAGCTACTGGACTAGTAATTACAAGGATGCCTAAATAATAAATCCCAACTCCATCACTTGCCTTAATTGCTCAAATTGTACAAATGTAAATGTAAACTGTTGCTACAACATTAGTAGCATCTACTTTCCATTACAAAATTGATTTATTACAGCTGTTAGCAATTGTATTGAAACACAAATTAGAAGGGGTGTCTTAATACGTTTGTCAATTTAATGTATCTAGCTGCTTCATTTTTAGATACATTTAATACGCCCAGAAAATTTTTTTACAAATTCTTTCAAATAATTAAACAGATATTACCTTTACCTAGCTTTTACTATAATAATTTAACAATAATGTGGTTTATTTATCATGTGTCAAATACATTTAATGTACAATCTAATAGAGAAATAGAATGACAAGTCATCAGCTCATTTATAACATGCCTACAACTCATTTTAAAGCCTTTAAAGCCCAAGAGGTTCTCAGCCAGTCGTTCTCAGACTCTGACGGTTTAACAAAAGATTAAGTAATTTATTGTACAATTGACAGTAAATAACATTGTTAAAATATTCAAGGCTGAAAACCTATACTAAATACCGGAGTCTATTGATCCTTCATATTGCACTGCATTAAACTAATGAGAATTGACATGCCTCTGTAATAAATACAACCAGTTACATGGGCCTGGGACTTCTCTGGAAAATCCTTGCCAGTAAACATTTCTTTCTACATAAAAAAACAAAAAAACGTTAAAACAAAGTACAAGTCATAAATCAACCACATCTGGAAATGCTGCTGACTGTTCTAGGCTCAAGCTAATCTGAAATGGACTGATTCAAAGTGGAAACATGTGCTGTAAACTGAGGAGTCCATTTCTCAAATTGTTTGGAAAAAATGGACCCCGTGTTTTACAGGTTGAAAACAATAAGGGCACTTTTATTTCAATGCAGAAATAGCAATATGCATAATATGGGCATTCAATGGGCAAAAAGGTTGGAAACACCCCCAACTGGTTGCCAGTCCAACTCACACACACTCATGCTTTGGGCAATTTTTGTAGCTCCAGTTTACCTGACTGCATGTCTTTGGACTTGTAGGAGGAAACCCAAGGCCCACTGAACCCAGGACCTTCTTGCTGTGAAGTGACGGTGTCACCCACCAAGCCATCTTGTCGCCCCATCAAAGAACGGTAATATTTATGTTGTACTGTAGTCAATCAACATTGTCTGAAAGCAACTTTACAGAATCCAGGACCAACAGACCAAAAACCCCTGTTGAGCAAGCCGAGCGCAACAGTATCAAGGGAAAACTTCCTTTCCTTAATAATACAGAAAGAGTCCTTGAGAGGAACCAGACTCAGCAGGGACCCCCCATCCTCCTTGAAAGGCCTGGAGGATAATTTGAATAAATAGGATTTACACAAATCATACAAACACAAAGTTAAATTGAACTAAAAGTTATAACTAGTAAAAAATAATTGGAGTTCTTATAGTATATATATCTTATAGTATTGCGCCACACAACACACAATGTGCAGATCTGCTGTACCACAGAACACCCACACTAAGCACATATCATTAAGCCTGGTTTGAGGCTTCGGCCAAAATAAACTGCCAGGAGCGTTTATGGTCTGTTAGATTAGTAGGAGGTTTTTGGCTGTCCATCAAACTAAGGTTGCATAATAAACAGGTAATAGGTGAAAGCTTGTACTGTTTTATTGAGGTGTTACCGTTTCCCATATGAGCTTCAGCAGTGTTGGGCAAGACATTTTAAATTCAGTAAAAGCGTCTTTAAAACTTGGACAGACAGGTTTTGACTGAAGCAGATCTTAAGTAATATATGTTTGTTAATTAATTCGATTTTTAAAAGAGTTCACTTACTGTTATCTGTTCATTAGGATTTGAGTGAGTTTGACAAGGGCCAAATTCTGATGGCTAGACGACTGGGTCAGAGCATCTCCAAAACTGCAGCTCTTGTGGGGTGTTCCCGGTCTGCAGTGGTTAGTATCTATCAAAAGTGGTCCAGAGAAGGAAGAGTAAACCGGCGACAGGGTCATGGGCCAAGGCTCATTGATGCAAGTGGGGAGCGAAGCCTAGACGAGCTACTGTAGCTCATACTGCTGAAGAAGTTAATGCTGGTAATGATAGAAGGGTGTCAGAATACACTGTACTAAGCCTGCTGGTTCCACTCGTCGCCAGCAGAGGGCACCCTCGCCAGAGTACTAGCTGGCTGGTGGCTCATCTGATCCTAATCAGCGGCCATCTTGGACTCTTTAAAAACCCTGTTCTGTGTTTGACTCATTGCTTAGTCTTGTAGTTGCTATGCGGTGCATTTCTGAGTGTTTTCTCATTTCTCTTGTCTTTTTGGTTACGACCCTCGCTTTCGGTTTCATGGTTTAAAAATTGGTTTTGTTTGCTTTCGATTTTGGCCTGGCTACCTGGTATCGACCCTGTGTGTTTGTAACCACTCTTGTGAACCAATAAACAGGCCTGTCATTGACTTGCTGAAATAATCATAGACTTCCTGGGAAAATACGTTACCTTTATGGCAGCTTATGTCCCACAAAAATTTTAATTTATGCTTCTGCGGCAATGGTACTGATTAACAGTAATGCCTTTCAGTCTATCTAAAATAAGCTTGAACATTTCAGGTTGTATTTATTGATGCGGCGTACTGTGTTAAGCAACAATGGTTTTCTGAAGTACTCCAAAGCCTATGTAGCTATATTCTCATGCCATCATGTCATCTGAGGGCTCAAAGGTCACACAAATTCATCAGTGCCTTATATGCACTTCTCTGGATTCCTTAAATCTTTGTACAATATTATGTCCAGTAGATGGTGAAAGACCTTATTTTGTCTTGCATTGAGAAATGCTCTTTTTGAACTGGTTGACAGTTACTTCATGGGGTTTGGCATGAATTGGAAGAGCAACAATCCATCATCGCTTGCAAAGATATTATATATTCTATAATATTTTATAATCTTTGAGTGTACTGCAGGCATTACATTTCAAATGTGTTTACTAAATACAATCAAGTATTACAAGGACATAATACAAACCCAAAGCAAAAAAAAGTTGGGACAGCAGAAACATTGTAATAAAAACAGACAGCAATGATTTGCAAATCTCTTTGACTAATGTTTATTTGAAAACAGCTGATAGCAGAGATGATATTTGAACTCGGGAGGTTGAGATCTTAGCACGGGTGGGCTGCCAAGCTGGATGGTGAAATCCAGGTTCCAGTTAGTTAAGAAATGTTGTTTTCTTCATTTATTCATTTTTGTAAAGTGGTGATCTTTGTCCCATTCTTGCTGCTAAATGACTGAACCAGTTATTAATGGTCACAATTATACCCAATCATGTTGACCTACTGACCTTGATTTAAAATCAAAGTTTTTGCTTATTCCATAGATCTTCCAGTCTTAAATTACTCTTGTTCCAACCTTTAGAATCGGGTTGCAGGCATCAAATTAGGAATTAGTGTGGTAAGGTACATACCAGTATGCAGGTTCAACATTTTGTTCTCATCAACTGGACATTGTGCTGGACGTGCTGTTCGAGCGGCACGGTGGCTCAGTGGGTAGCACTGTCACCTTATAGCAAGAGGGTCCTGGGTTTGATCCCCAGGTGGAATGGTCCGGGTCCTTTCTGTGTGGAGTTTGCATGTTCTCCCCGTGTCTGCGTGGGTTTCCTGTGGGAGCTCCGGTTTCTTCCCACAGTCCAAAGACATGCAAGTAAGTGAACTGGAGATACTAACTGTGTTTGACAGTAAACTTGTGAACTGATGAATCTTGTGTAAAGAGTAACTACAGTTTCTGTCATAAATGTAACCAAAGTGTAAAACATGACGTTAAAATCCTAATAAACAAATAAATAAATAAATAAGTGCTGTTCTATGTCCTGCCTAGGGATTAAACCCAAGACCTTCTTGCTGTGAAGCAACAGTGCTACACACCGAACCCCCTTAATAATACAGGAAGAAACCTTGAGAGGAACCAGACTCAGCAGGGACTCATCCTCCTTGGGTGGCCTGGAGGATACTTTAAATAAATAGGATTTACACAGATCAAACATACACAAAATTAAATTAAACTAAAAGTTATAACTTGTAAAAATAATTGGCGTTCTTCATTATTTGTCTGTGATAAAGTCCATAGTGAGTTCTTGACATTTTTGGTGCAAACAAGCCAGGCGTCCGTCACATCTAGCAGGAGCAGCATTGTTGGCACAGCAGTCTCGATATTCAGTCTTTAAACTCGGGGTAAAACAACAGAACTTGTTGTTACAATGTGAAATCGTTAAGAGTAAAATGTCAGTTTTGCAGAGAGTAGCTCCGGCACCCCTAATTATTACAGCATAACTAAAATAAAAAATAAAATTTAGGTTAACAGTGTATTTAAACGTTTCCTTCAACATATTATTCTTGGGTTGAATCAGCATTCATTCATTTAGTCATTGTCTGTTTTACCACTGCATTATCCTGGTTAAGGTCACCGTGGGTCTGATTCATTGGTTGAAAGGTAGAAAACATCCCGGACAGCGGTAAATGAACCCATGCCCTTCTTGCTGTGCACCACTGTGCCGCCTTGTATCGGCATTAAGCTACTTAAAATAAACACTGTCAAACCTTTTAAAGTTAACAATATAAGCTAATTTTCAAAACACATACAATTTTATATTTAATTTCAGTATAAAGTTTTTAATATATTTAATTTAGGATTTTTAACGTCATGTTTTATACTTATTTGTAGTTATTTGTTACACAAGATTCATCACTTCACAAGTTCAATATCAAACACAGTCATGGACAATTCACCTCACCTGCATGTTTTTGGACTGTGGGAGGAAACCGGAGCTTCTGGAAGAAACCCTTGCAGACATGGGGAGAACATGCAAACTCCACACAGAAAGGACCTGGACCGTTCCATCTGGCAATCGAAGCCAGGACCTTCTTGCTGTGAGGCGACAGTGCTACCCACTGAGTCACCATGCCGCCCAGTTGGGCATAAGCATATTCCATCAATAATCATTAGAAGCAATAAGTAACAGTACGTTTCGGTGGAGAACATACCCATTTAAACAGCTGTCCTCCTGTCATCTCTTTAATATAATAATAGTCTAAATCACTTGGTCTAGTAGTTGTTTCTTACTCAATGGGGTGATTTTAAACATAATGCTTCCCAAATTATTAGTTATTAGTAATTAGTTACATCTGTACAATATTTTAAAATACCATTTGTCTGTGTTCTATCAGTTTTTGATATCGTAACGGTGTTGATTGTTAGTGACAGCACTTTTGCAATACTCCTTCTGACCCCTGCATGCACAGACAAGCTTACACCACAAACCTGTAAACGTCTGCTGAAAGATTTTTCTGAAGGAATAAGGTTGCTTGATAAAAAGCAAATGTCTGCAAGTCTTCACTGGTCTCACAGAAATAAGTATATGAACATGCATGAAATAACATCCATACAATAATAATTAGTAACTGTATTCTGTAAACTGACTTTTAATATGTCTTGTATTTAAAATTAACAAAGTAGTTTACTTTTCCTTTGGAGTGTGTATTGTACATACAGTAGTATCTTAGTACTGTGTAGCTGGCATGTGTCTGAACTTACAACACGAAAAGTTCAGACCACCTTGAATCTAGGGTTAGGAAATTCTTTAAATAATACTATGTGCATTCTTATTTACATTTATTTTAATTATTCCATTAACAGGGTTCACAGTTTGTAACAACAACACAGATAATTTATTGACACAGCACATGGAAAGTATTGCAAGCATACTTATTAAAATATTTCAGAGTACTTTTTTAAGTTGCAGATTAGCTTCTTTTTACATAATTAATAATTATAATAATAATAAATAATAACAATAATAACAGTAATAACAACAACAATAATAATAATAATAATAGTAATAACCATAATAACAATAATAATAATAATAATAATAACATAATAACAATAATAATAATAATAATAGTAATAACCATAATAACAATAATAATAATAAAAAACAATAATAACAGTAATAACAACAATAATAATAATAGTAATAACCATAATAACAATAATAATAATAGTAATAACCGTAATGACAATAATAATAATAATAATAATAATAATTACAACAGTAATAACAATAATGATAATAATAATAATAACAACAGTAATAATAATAATAATAATAATAAAAACAGTAATAACAACAATAATAATAATAATAACAGTAATAATAATAATAATAAAAGTAATATAATAATAACAATAGTAATAACCATAATACCAGTAATAACAATAATAATAATAATAATAACAATAATAATAATAATAATAATAATAATAATAATAACAATAATAATAGTAATAACAATAATATTAATAATAAATAATAATGGATTAGACACAGCAGCATTGCTGGAGTTTTTAAATACCATGTCCCTCACTGTCCACTTTTTTAGACACTACTACCTAGTTGGTCCACCTTGTAGATGTAAAGTCAGAGACAATCGCTCATCTATTTCTGCTGTTTGAGATGGTCATCTTCTAGACCTTCATCAGTGGTCACAGGACGCTGCCCACGGGGCGCTGTTGGCTGGATGTTTTTGGTTTGTGGACTATTCTCAGTCCAGCAGTGACAGTGAGGTGTTTAAAAACTCCAGCATCAGGGCTGTGTCTTATCCACTCATACCAGCATAACACACATTAACACACCACCACCATGTCAGTGTCACTGCAGTGCTGAGAATGATCCACCACCTAAATAATACCTGCTCTGTAGTGGTCCTGTGGGGGTCCTGACCATTGAAGATAGAAAAACAGATGGACTACAGTCAGTAGTTGTAGAACTACAATGGTAAGTGAAGCTGATAAAATGGACAGTGAGTGTAGAAACAAGGAGGTGGTTTTAATGTTATGCCTGATCAGTGTACAAATTAAATGCCACTGAGTGCAAGGCAGGAATACACCCCGGACAGGCCTCAATCATCCATTCGCTCAGTCACACCTAGAAGCAATTTAGAACAGATAATTCACCTTCTTTATGTTTTTGGGAGGTGGCAGGAAACAGAAGAGCCTGGAGAATAATATTGACAAGAGACAAACATGCTGCACAGGTGACTTTTATCTTTCTTTCTTTCTTTTTATTCACCAACACGTAAGTACACAGATGATTTGTTACTGATGATGATAGATAGAATATTGGGAATCATACCATTAAGCCTAAAGGAGAAAAAGCTTACAGTAATTTAATCCCCTGAAGTAGACACCTGTTTTTATTCCCATGCCACGGAAGCTGATGCTTAGTGATTGAGGAAAAGATAAACTGGTAGGGGTGCTGTTCCTTCCAAATATTTGGGCATGAACTAACATGCGAAACACTGTGCAATCAATACACCTATTATGTATTGCAGACAGAACATTGCAACACTGTACTATTAAGACTGTTACAGCTGAAGGCACTGAGGGAATTTATGAGGGGTGATAAACTGTAGACGCAGTAGTAGATCCAATCTTTATTACGATTTTTTAAGTTGGGTCTATTTAACAACAATGAAGTCAGAAGAGTTGGCAGCAGTACTTCATACTTACCCAATGTTTCATTTGGACAGTCAAGACAAGTACCTTTAAACACCAGTCTACTTGAGATGATTGATTACTTCCTGTGATAATGGTTTGGCTACAAAAACAAAATTTGTTCACCACTGTCCTATAACAGAATCTTAATTATTATTAATATTATTTTCTATTTGATCTATTTTATTTATGCATTTTCTCCCATTTTAGCGTAGTCAGTTTGTCTTCTGCTGCTGGGGGATCCCTGATTGCAGTTGAGGTGGGTATATTGCTACTCACGCCTCCTCCGACCCGCACGCAGCCCTTAGTAGAACCATTTTTCATCCATGCACTCTGCACAGGCGCCTTTTCATTTGCCAAACAGGGTCCTTTACACAGCGTTTGACGACCCCACCCACATAGTCCGGGCATCCCACCCTAGCAGAAATGTCTCTGCTGCAGGCACTGCCAATTATGCCTGCTAGATGGCGCTCAGCGGACCGGTGGCAACGCCGAGTTTCAAACCGAGGAGTTCAGAATCTCGGCGCTGGTGTGCTAGCGGAATATCCCGCTGTGCCACCTGGGAGCTTATTTTAATTATTTTAATTTAATAAAATTGGGTCACATTGAACCAAGGCATACCACTGACTGAGTAATTTAATTTACTCATTTATACATAGATCGTTTTAGACTAGTTAGTGCCAAATACTGGCGAATTTTTAGGATGTGTGAGAAGGGTGGAGTACCCAGAGATAACCCACTCAAAAAACATGCCAAGCTTACACAAAGTGTAGTTTATAAAGAATGTGGTTGCATAAAAAGTGCTTTTTGTGAAAAGTGAATTGCCACTGTGTTATCGCAGAAATTAGCATTTCTAAATGACAGTGTTCCTCACATTTACTTTATCTTTTATTTGATTGCAGACAGTTTGAACCCAAATTATTTCATGTTTTATTTGCTCAACTTCATTTCATTTGTTAATAAACATCCATTCCTGCATTTCAGGCCTGCAACACATTTCAAAAAAAGTTGGGACGAGGGCAATTTAGGGCTAGTAATGAGATGAAAATACTAAACAATGATGTGATTCCAAACAGGTGATGTCAACAGGTGATTGTAATCATGGTTTGGTACAAAAGCAGCATCCAGGAAAGGCTGAGTCTTTGATGAGCAAAGATGATCAGATGATCTCCTGTTTATCAACAAATGTGTGAGAAAATTATTGAAATGTTTAAAAACAATGAACCTGAAAGAAAGATTGGAAGGGATTTGCATATTTCTCCATCTACAGTGCATAATATCATTAAACCATTCAAGGATCAGCAGGAATTTCAGTGCATAAAGGTCAAGGATGCAAGCTTACGTTTGTGATCTTCCATCCCTCAGACGGCACTGCATCAAGAACCGCCACTCAACAATGGCTGATATAACCACATGGGTGAGGGATTACTTTGGCAAACCTTTGTCAAGCACTACAATGTTAACCATGTCCAGAAGTGGCATCGACTTCTCTGGACTCGAAGGCATCTAGGATGGACCATCACACAGTGGAAACATGTATTGTGGTCAGATGAATCAGCATTCCAGGTTTTTTTTTTTTTTGAAAAAATGGACGCCGTGTGCTCCGAACCAAAGATGAAAAGGACTGTCCAGACTGTTATCAGCAACAAGTCCAAAAGCCAGTGTCATGGTACTGCCTGATATACATTGAGCAGAATTAAGATCAGCCTATTGGTCTGGCCCTCCACAACAGTTCCAGTTTCTGATGTGGCCTCTTGCAAAATGTAATTGCCCACCCCTGCTATAGAGCATCGGAGGCAAGAATTGAATCCTACAGACAATCTTTGGTGGAATTTAAACATTATGAAAGCAATGAAACCTCATTGAACTGGAAATTTTGGCACTGAACTAATGAAGTCTAGAGATAATGATGGTAAATGGATGTTCCATCAAGTACTTAGCATGGGAAATGAATAATAATGAACAAAATTATGTCAGTAGTTTAAAAACTGTTTTCTTTATTAATACGCATACCTTTAAATAGTAAAACCAGAACTGACAAAACAGTGCAGTGGTTTTTTAATAGCATTATTATCTGCACATTATAATTTCCTTTCCAAAATTTGTTCTGGTTCCACTATTTTATGCATTAGGGAAAGCATAGTTTCTGGTTCCATTTTCAAAAAATGTCAAAATTTACCCTATAATTCTTTAGACATTTAGCTGTAAATAAAATAAGATTTAGGAAGATCAAGTTAGAGCGTCTATGTGAGTTTTCCAGCAGTTAATCACGATGTTGGATTGCTTGGCTTTTACAGTTTATGCATCATAAAATGTAATGCATCTGGTCACTGAAATACATTTTTATTTCAACAGTTAATAATTTAATGTCACTCAGATTTAAAATAAGTCATAATGTAACTTTATTGGAATAAACAAGTACATACAGATTTCTCTCTTTCACTCTCTGTCACATCAATGCACAAGCGTACAACATAAACATGCATATTAAGCATGATTTGAATATATGAGATATTTACCAAGCTTAACTCGAAACCCATAAAATTGCTTGTGAGTGTGTGATTCTGGGTAATAACAATGCATCATACAGTATACAACAAGCATGTCTAGTGTTTAACTCCCAACTGGAGGAAAATATACCGTATATAACGTTCATTGTGTTGCAATACATTTTGTCCAATTCATAGTACATTCGGGTGGTAAAGTTTACAAGCTGCGTGAAGATTGCGGGACAGATCTTGAGTGGTAATTTTCCATCACAGCTATCAGTTCATCTTTCCGTTCAAATTACCCTCCTGCTTTCTGCTCTTTATCAGATCCTTTACCCACTGTTTGTTGGGATCAGCGCAGAATGTCACACTTGCTTTCCTCATTCTGAAACTTTATTAGAAACATTACAGAGAAACGTTAAAAAGTCAGAAGCAATAAATGCATATTTCAATTACTGTAGATACAAAATAGAAAATAATACCTTTATTCGTCATATATACACCGATTAGCCATAACATTAAAACCACCTCCTTGTTTCTACACTCACTGTCCACTTACCACACAGAAGCACTTTGTAGTTCTACAATTACTGACTGTAGTCCATCTGTTTCTCTGCATGCTTTTTTAACCTGCTTTTACTCTGTTCTTCAATGGTCAGGACCCCCACAGGACCCCCACAGGACCCCCAGGTATTATTTGGGTGGTGGATCATTCTCAGCACTGCAGTGACACTGACATGATGGTGGTGTGTTAGTGTGTGTTGTGCTGGTATGAGTGGATAAGACACAGCACCGTGCTGGAGTTTTTAAACACCTCACTGTCACTGCTGGACTGAGAATAGTCCACCAAGCAAAAATATCCAGCCAACAGCGCCCCATGGGCAGCGTCCTGTGACCACTGATGAAGGTCTAGAAGATGACCAACTCAAACAGCAGCAATAGATCAGCGATCGTCTCTGACTTTACATCTACAAGGTGGACCAACTAGGTAGGAGTGTCTAATAGAGTGGACAGTGAGTGGACACGGTATTTAAAAACTCCATCAGCGCTGCTGTGTCTTATCCACTCATACCAGCACAACACACACTAACACACAACCACCATGTCAGTGTCACTGCAGTGCTGAGAATTATCCACCACCTAAATAATACCTGTTCTGTGGTTGTCCTGTGGGGGTCCTGACCATTGAAGAACAACATAAAAGGGGGCTAACAAAGCATGCAGAGAAACAGATGGACTACAGTCAGTAATTGTAGAACTACAAAGTGCTTCAATATCATAAGTGGAGCTGATAAAATGGACAGTGAGTGTAGAAACAAGGAGGTGGTTTTAATGTTACGGCTGATCAAACTTTAAACCTTTCGATTGATAGCCCAAGGCACAACCCAGTCCCGTATACTCATTTCACTCGGGAACAGTTTTAAGCAGACACCTTCTACATGTTTTAGTGAGAGGGGGAGAAAACTAGAGTATTAAAGAATTAAAACCAGTTGTCCTGGACTCAGGATATCATATAACAGGTATTAACAGTGAGAGTCCAGTGTAATTCCCTTCTTGACACTGAAAAACTACTTTCACTTTTCTTTTAGTAGTTAGTTTTACTGGAACACTTGGATTATGTGTCAATGTAGTGAGGAGCTTGTTTTGCGGCACTACATAGTACTTCCAAGCATTCTTTGAACATAAATGTTATATTTTGGAAGCTTTTATTGCTGTTTTGTGTCAGGTTTACCATTTTGTTGTCAAGCAGGTTACTTGTGGTTAAAGTCTATGAAAAAAACCTTTATGATTTTGATTCTACATTCATTAAAAAACTTATTTCAGTACATACACTGATCAGCCATAACATTAAAACCACCAGCTCTATTTACCATATTGAAGCACTTTGTAGTTATACAATTGCTGACTGTAGTCCATCTGTTTCTCTGCATGCTTTGTTAGCCCCCTTTCATGCTGTTCTTCAATGGTCAGGACTCTCCCAGGACCACTACAGAGCAGGTATTATTTGGGTGGTGGATCATTCTCAGCATTGCAGTGACACTGACATGGTGGTGGTGTGTTAGTGTGTGTTGTGCTGGTATGAGTGGATAACACCTCACTGTCACTGCTGGACTAAGAATAGTCCACCAACCAAATATATCCAGCCAAGAGCGCCCCGTGGGCAGCGTCCTGTGACCACTGATGAAGGTCTAGAAGATGACCAACTCAAACATCAGCAATAGATGAGCGACCGTCTCTGACTTTTCATCTACAAGGTGGACCACCTAGGTAGGAGTGTCGAATAGAGTGGACAGCAATGCTGTGTCTGATCCACTCATACCAGCACAACACACACTAACACACCACCACCATGTCAGTGTCACTGCAGTGCTGAGAATGATCCACCACCTAAATAATACCTGCTCTGTCGTGGTCCTGTGGGGGTCCTGGGTATTGAAGAACAGGGTAAAAGCAGGCTAAAAAAGTATGTAGATTAACATATGGACTACAGTCAGTAATTGTAGAACTATGAAGTGCTCCTATATGGTAAGTGGAGCTGATTAAATTGACAGTGAATCCCAGGGTTTTGAAGAACAGGGATACTTTGACAAACACAGATTAACAACAGGATAAAAATGGATAAATATTAAGACAGTTTATGATGTGAAAATGCTAATAGAGCAGTTTGTGGTTGCTATACTATTCTGTAGCCAAGTTTAAAAAAAAATATCTCTGTGGAAAGAAAATGAGTGGTCATCTGTCCAAGTTTTCTTTTGTCTAAAGGAAAGAGAAAGTGCTTTGCACAAGGCACAATGTTCATTTTGAATATAACAGCTTTAATATGAAACAGCACTGGTGTCATGAAGAGAAAGTACAAGCATCTCAACAGAACAGAAAGTTAACTGAAAGAAAATAAACACCCCCTTATAAGGTCCAGTGTGTATCTTTAGAAATTCCTAATTTTGTCCAAGCAGCATGAAAAAAATAAACAGAACTTACATAATGGCCGGGATGTTGCATGATCCGTCAGTCTCCTGAATCCTGTAGCTCATGATGTTTTTCTTAATTCTTGGTTCGCCCTTGCTGTGCTTCAGGCAACAGTTTTCATAGGAACCTGAAGCCAAACAGAAATAGATACATGCCGTTTCATTTCTATAAGAAAGGCACTTCTTAACAAATCTGCTCAAATCTCAACAAATTACATCAAACAAATGGATCATATTTACACCAATTAGGCATAACATTATGACCACCTTTCTTATATTGTGTTGGTCCCCCTTGTGCTCCCTCATACGCAACAAACTGTGATGCACTGTGTATTCTGAAACCTTTCTATCAGAACCAGCATTAACTTCTTCAGCATTTTAAGCTACAGTAGCTCGTCTGTTGGATCATGACCATGAGCCTTGGCCGACCATGTCGCTGGTTTACCACAGTCCCCGTCCTTGGAGCACTTTTGATAGATACTGACCACTGCAGACCGGGAACACCCCACAAGAGCTGCAGTTTTGGTGATGCTCTGACCCAGTCGTCTAGCCCAGTGGTCCCCAACCACCGGGCTGGTACCGGTCCGTAAGTCATTTATTACCAGGCCACACAGAAAGAATAAATAATTAGAGATCTTTACATCAGCAATGAAAACAGTGCTTCCATTTCCAACACAAGGGTGTTTATCATCTCATATCACCCCCAGGTGGAAGCAGCGTATCGTTGCAGTGAAAAAAGCTCATTTGTGAGCAGTATAGTTATTCTATTTTGAATCCTTCTGCCCCCGCCGGTCCGTAAAATTGTATTTTATATGAAACCGGTCCGTGGTTCAAAAATGGTTGGGGAGCGCTGGCCTAGCCATCACAATCTGGCCCTTGTTAAATTCGTTCAAATCCTTACACTTACACATATCCCACCCACTAACAGGTCCTGTGATGAAGAGATAATCAGTGTTATTTTTACTGGTGTTAATATGACCCATTTACACCACAAGTGAAATCTTCCCTTTGAAAAGAACCTGAATTATGTTTTAGAGTGTAAATGTAGGAAAATAGGATTTGTACAGAAAACGCTTAATAGAATAATAAGAAGCATTAGAACCAAATAATAAAATTCTCTACACAAGAACTGTCTTGCAGTACAACATGTGTAAATAAAACCTAGAAACTAAAGCACATTTTAAAACACATAGATCATAAACAGCAATACATTTATTTTAGTGCATTTTAAAAATTAGATTTTTCCTGTAATTATTAATTATTAATTAGCTTTTTATCATGTCGAGTAATTTCTGTGAAAACGTATAAATTTAATGTCAGGCCTGGTTAAATGTAAACGTGGCATGCTGATCAGTATGCTCCTGTTTTTCAGTCATTGCATGACAAAATGATGTTTCCAACAATGACCACAACAAAACATTTTATCTTGAAGTCTTAATAAAATTAACATGTAATGTCAAATTAATTGACACAAATAACTTATAAGGATGAAAAAAAAAAAAGTTTACCATTGATCATTGACCATGTAAGACTTTCACATGCATCACGTTTACCATGCTGCAGTTTTTAAGGAAGTTTGCCGGTAACCTGTTTTAACTATTTTGGGTAAATGGCTACAAAATAAACAATTTAATATACATTTAATATATTACTTTATTTACTAACAAAAGCAATATGAGTTGCATTTACATGTAAAATGCATGTAAGACCTACAAATTCTTCTACTGGACTGGTCAGCAAATACAGACATCTTGTACAGGAAAGGACAGAGCCGGCTGTACTTCCTAAGGAGGCTGAGGTCCCTTAACATATGCAAAAAGCTAGGGAGGCAGTATTAAGAAGAAAGATTAAACGTGGCTGAACAAGCTGATCAGCCGTGCTGGGGCGGTGGTCGGCATTGAGCTGGAATCTCTGGTGAATGTGGCTGAAAGAAGGACCCTAAGCAAACTTCACTCCATCATGGACAATGAGAACCACCGCCTGCACACAGTTATCATGAAACAGAGGAGTATGTTCAGTGACAGACTGCTGTCACTGAGCTGTTCCACGGACAGACTAAAAAGGTCCTTTGTCCCCAGAGTTATTAGGTTCTATAACTCCAGCATTTGAGGACAGCGGGTGATAGCTAAGGACTGTGGGCCCTACATGTAGCCATGTATGTGTACTTAAGTATATTCATACACATGCGTATGTATGTCAGTGTATATATAGATATGGCTATATTGGCCCAATTCAATTCAATGTGCAATACTCGCTACTCACTACACTCGGTCACTTTACTATTTCATATTTAATCTATATTTAATCTGTACCATATTCTGTATACTTGGAACTGCACCTTCCTGCACTTTTACTTTCATTCATTTATTTTCACTCAAATCCATCCTCATCATTATGCTATGTATGTTATGTAGTTATGCTATATATGTAAAACTCAGGTTACCTTCAATCTTGGTTATGTTTGTGCTGGTTTCTTTTATTGTTGAATTTTTATAGCATGTATTTGATGTATCATACTACTGGGACTTTAATTTCCTACGGGATCTATAAAGAATATATCTATCTAAAAATCATTTTAATACAGATAAAAGTTGCATTTTACTGTACATGAGCTAAACATTACTCCTAAACTTTCTGGAATACTGTAAAGTTTTTAAAATTGATTTTAAATTACAACATACAGCTGCTTTAACTGTACAGTTTAGATGACCATAAGTAACTTAGGATAGTGCATATACCACAAAATAAAATTAATATATATGTATATAAAAAAATAACCTACCTTGTGCCAGGCTTGGGTACATACAAGCCAGAAGCAGAAGAAAGAATAGAACAGTGATCTTCATGGCTTTTCCCTTGTCTCTTATGTAGGATCTTATCTAACAAACATAGAAGATTAAATATTCAGGTCCTAATATTAATATCTTTCTTCCTACAAGCACATTCCAGCCTATTTCTTTAAATTGCTTCAACATGCAAACATTCTTCAAGCTAAAATCAAAATGTGTAAGGGTTGAAGGTTTAAAATAATATACCTACTGGCAGTCTCTGTCAAACAGCGTTCTGTTGTTAGGGTTTGGGGGAATCAGTGAACTTAAGTACTGCTTCAGAGGAGCTTGTGCCCTTATATGGATTCAACCACACCTCCGCCTCAGATTACAGACATGCTTCTCCAAATGAGAAATAATGCAAACGGCATTCAATTGAAAACAGATTCTTACTAATTCCCAGATTCCCAGATTTAATCCCGGAGTGATTACAGCTTACCTGTACTGGTAATGACACATGCTTTGGTGGAATTTCAGTTTAAAATGCTTAGTTGCGTTTATCATGTATGTCATAACAACACTTAATGGCCCACTGGCACAAATGATATATGATTTATCAATAATCCACTATTACAGGATATTTACTGATATTGGGGGATTCGTTTTAAATGATGAGGCAACTCATTTCAAATTCATTGCATGCGGTCTACCAATTGCCTGCAAAACAATTGTACCATTTTCATTTGCTGGTTTAATGAAATAACCTTTATGGATGTATTTTATTTGCAAAGTAATAAATAAGAACATGATCAACAGCAAATAATGTTTGATCCTGTTAGCTTACTATGTACTCAACTAGAGTCCACCTGTTGTCATTTGAATTGAATGGAAATGGTTTAAAAAGGCGTGGCACGGTGGCTCGCACTGTTGCCTCACAGCAAGAAGGTCCTGGGTTCAATCTCCCCGTGTCTGTGTGGGTTTCCTCTGGGAGCTCCGGTTTCCTCCCACAGTCCAAAAACATGCAGTCATGTTAATTGGAGACACTGAATTGCCCTATAGGCGAATGTGTCTGTGTGTGTCTGCCCTGATCCCTCAAACATTTACATTTGCAGCATTTCGCAGACACTTTTATCCAAAGTGACTTACACAATGAGCGGAACACGATGAGCAATTGAGGGTTAAGGGCCTTGCTCAGGGACCCAACAGTGGCAACTTGGTGGTGGCAGGGCTTGAACCAGCAACCTTCTGTTTACTAGTCCAGTACTTTAACCACTGAGCTATCACTGGCCCAACAAATGACACTGCATCAACAACAATAGCTGATATAACCACATGGGTGAGGGATTACCTTTGTCAAGCACTACAATACAGAGTTACATGCACAAATGCCACTTAAAACTTTACTGTGCAAAAAGGAAGCCTTATGTTAACCATGTCCAGAAGCAGCGTCGACTTCTCTGGGCTCGAAGGCATCTAGGATGGACCATCACACAGTGGAAACATGTACTGTGGTCAGATAAATCAGCATTCCAGGTGGTGTTTTTTGGAAGAAGAGGATATGGGTACTGGACTGGCCTGTCTGTTGGACATGTTAAGACGTGTTTGCAGGAAGACAAAATAAAAGCTGAAACACTAAATCACTTGGTATCCTCGTGTCAAAACGTCTTAGTAGTAGTAAATGCTGCAGACCTAAAATGCAGGAATGGATGTTTATTAATAAATTAAATGAAAGCTGACCAGACAAATAAAAGTAAATGTAAGAAACTCTGTGTTTTTTTTTATTATTTGCATTTTCCATGCTGTCCTAACTTTTTATGATTTGAGGTTGTAGAATTATGGTAAATTTTGTTTTTTAGTTGATGTATTGGGTTTACTTTTGGTGAACTGGTAGTGGGAGCTTCCACATCTGGGTCTTTTTCAGCGGAATCTGCATCAACAACTGAATCTGAATCATTCATATTCGCCATGCATTGACCTTTGCAATTTTGAGGTACACAAATGTATCCATTTTCAAAGACCCACCGTAGGGAGGGTGCCTACTGATTTTCCCATCACGTGTGATTATTTTTTACTCTTCCTAATCAAATGCAACAGGACCCCCTCTCTGCTTATCAAGGTAACTGTCTAAATGCAGCTCGTCCAGGACTAGTACTAGTTAGTATTTAGGTTTAAATAAAGCAGCTCCTTCTGGATACACTTCATATACATAAGCCATGTCGTACTTTAACTTAGTTCCTCTCATTCTGGCTGGAACATTGGTCAGCAAGCTGTCTCCATCTGAGCCCACTGACCAAACTCCACTCCACAAAGTTCCTCTGTCTTTCTGTCTGGAAAGGTATTCTGCCAGGTCTTTCTGGGTCTTTATCTGTCCCTTTTGCCAAAGCCTGTGCCAAGCTTGTCAAAAAACTTAGATGTCACAATGGATTAAGACTTTTCCTTTGATGTACACTCTAGTAATATTACTAAAGTTACCTTCTTACATCTGCTTAATATTTTTAAAAGGGGAAATATGTTTCCTGTTAATGATGCTGGAAAACGGATCCACGTCTTTATAACTTCAAGGTTAAATTATTGCAATGCCTTTCTCACTGGAATGTCTGGTAGATCCATAAACAAGCTCCAGAAAGTTTGATCATATAAGCCCTATTCTATCATCTCTCCACTCTTTGCCAAATAAATTCTGCATTAATTACAAACCATTTTTACTAACCCATAAAACACTACATGGTCTGGCTCCACAGTATTTGAGTGAACCTCTTGAGCACTATAAACCAGCATGTTTACTTCAGTCACAAGGTGCAGGGTTATTTAAAGTTCTCATATACAACCCCACAAGTATGGAATAATCTTCCCACCTCTATTTCGGATTTAAACTCAGTCTCAATCTTCAAGACAAGATTAAAAACTCACTTATTTACTCAGAGTTTGGATAATTATATTCAAACCAGTGACGTTCTCTTTCAGAGATAATTAGGATGCGGGAGTGTCATGATATAATCTGCACTGTGACATTATTATTAATGATTTTGTTTATATCAAACTTAACAACATGTGTTTTTTACTCCCAACCTGAAGCTGATGCCCGTAAGTTTGAGGATACCATGTCCAGACCCTCACCAACAAACTGAACTGAAGATAAAAATAATTTTATTTATACATATCTAATCAAATTATAATTAACCCAACTACTCTCAAGGCCACCCAAGGAGGACAGGTCCTGTTAAGTCTGGTTCCACTCAAGGTTTCTTCCTTTAATTAGGGAGTTGTTCCTTGCTGCTAATGCCCCTTGCTAATTATGGGGGTTTTGGTCCTGGAATCTGTAAATATTTTGATCATATAAAGCGCAATACAAATAAATTTGACTTTTGACTTTTTATTTTTGGTTTTGACAATGCAGTGGAAATTGTGGACAATCAATTACAATCAATTACAATGTCAGCAAATGAACTCTGAGTTCTAGACACATTTAAAAAATAAATAAAATAAGCACAATGCACTTGACCATAGTTTGAAGGGCCAAATTTGTGATTGAGTGATTAAGTGCTAATCGATGGCAACTATATCCATTCAAAATCAAATGCACAACATAATACTGTGCAAATGTCAAGGGGTCAGAATACCTTTTCACTTTTTTCTCCAATTTTTCTCCCAATTTGGTGTAGTATGCACTCTGCACAGCCGAGTTTCGAACAGAGGGGTTCAGAATCTCGGCGCTGGTGTGCTAGCGGAAAATCCCGCTGCACCACCTGGGCGCACATAAAGTTGTAATCTGCTAAGTTGTCAACAGTCAGTTTTTTTTTCCCATTTCAACTCAGTGTATACCCAGTATTTGTGTGGTGGTTAATATCAGCAGGTTCAACAAATAGCCAATCAAACCAATGAATCATATAAACAATAACCTCTCCAGATAATTCCTCTCCAGATTTCATTCTTACCTGAAAGTTTTACTTATGTTACCATGTTTTTTCAACTCAGTGCCTTTTATTGCTGGAGTAGCTGGTTTGTTTAGATTCTTTCTCTTTTTAATATGGATATTTTTATTATTATTATTATTTTTAATTAATTTTTTGCATCTGATTTGATGGGTCTCTAGAGACTTGACTGCCATATTTTTAAAAAACATTTTATGAAAAAGAACAATATTAAATATTATTATTATTAGCAGCAGACATCCGTCAGTCTCGGGAGACTTTGAAGTTGTGCACTGTTCAATTTTTGCGACATTGGTTGTGGCTTGTCAGGCCTATGTGGGAATCTTCTCTTCCACATCTTCCACAGCGCAGATGAAGCTTGATGCTGGTCTCTCAGCTGCCCGTCCGTGGGACGCTTTCCTTCAGCTAGCTCTCCATACAAGAGGTCTCTGGGAATGCGGCCCTCGTCCATCCAAACAACGTGTTTCACATTTTTTGCATCTGATTTGACAGGTCTCTAGAGACTTGATTGCCATATTACTTAAAAGCATATAGTTTTATTATAAAAAAGAATAATATTAAATCTTGTTATTATTATTGTTGTATTTATTTTTTGCATCTGATTTGACAGATGTCTAGAGACTTGACTGTCATGTTTTTTAAAAGCATATAGTTTCATTATGAAAAAAATAATATTAATTATTATTATTATTATTATTATTATTATTATTATTACTATTATTATTATAGAGACCTGACTGACATATTTTTTAAAAGCATATAGTTTCATTATAAAAAAGAATAATATTAATATTGCATCTGATTTGACAGGTCTTTAGAGACTTCATTGCCATATTTCTTTAAAGCATATAGTTTCATTATGAAAAAGAATAATATTATTATTATTATTATTGTGTTAATTTTTTGCATCTGATTTGACAGATCTCTAGAGACTTGACTGTCATATTTCTTAAAAGCATATAGTTAATAATACTATTAAATATTATAACAATTATAATATTAAATATTATAATATTAAATATCAAGGAACTGTAAATATTATTATTATTATTATTATTATTATTATTATTACTATTATTACTATTATTACTATTATTATTATTATTATTATTATTATTATTATTATTGTTGTATTTATTTTTTGCATCTGATTTGACAGGCCTCTAGAGACTTAATTGGCATACTTTTTAAATGCATATAGTTTTATTATGAAAAAAGAATAATATTAAATATTATTATTGTTATTATTATTGGTATAATTATTATTATTATTGTTGTATTTATTTTTTGCATTTGATTAGACATGTCTCTAGAGACTTGATTGCCATATTTCTTAAGTTAAAAGCATATCGTTTTATTATGAAAAATAATAATATTAATTATTATTATTATTGTATTTATTTTTTCCTCTAATTTGACAGGTCTCTAGAGACTTAATTGCCATATTTTTTTAAAGCATATAGTTTCCTTATGAAATAATATTAAATATTCAGCCTATTAATTTCCACATGTTTGACATTAGCATGGGAGTTGTTATATGGGTTTTATCAGCTATTAAAATTTAATATTGGATTACTTTGCCAGATACTAAATACATATGACTGTGAATAATAATTATTATCATTCAACAATTAATCATTTAATATCACAGATTCAAAGTAAATATTGCATTGATGCTACTTTATTCCAGCAAACAAGTACATACAGATTCCCGTCACATATGTTTCATTCTCTCTTTGTCACATCAATGCACGTTGCATTGTTCACATGCATAAAAACACCACCTTTAAACATGATCTGAATATTAAATATGAGAGATAGAATAAGCTTAGCTTGAAACCCAAAACCCCTGAGCACCAGATACAGAACAATGTCTCAAATACAACATGCATGTCTAACTTTACGAACTTCTTTGCAGCATTAAACTCACAGCTGGACTAAAATATATGAAATATATTTTAATGTGTGTGCTTTAAGTCAACCACAGAGCTATAAACGACCCGAGGAATAGTACGTTCAGGCTATAAAGTGTACAAGCTGCAGGCACATGTTTTCATGCTGAATGTAGAACCACATATAGATTGCAGGAAAGATTGTGAAGTTCCAACTGTTTCAGATCCAACAGTCTTCAGTTTATCTGTCAGTTCCATTAGTTTCCAACTTTTTGATTCTCATCAGTTTTTTCACCCAGGTTTGGTTGGGATCAGCGCAGAATGTCTTGTTTGCTTTCTTCATTCTGAAACTTTATTAGAAACATCAAAAATAAATGTTAAAATGTCAAGTGCAATAAATCTGTACATTAAATAATATTGTATTTACAAAAGAACAGAATAATGTTCATTCATTCATTTTCTTTTATTGCTTTAATATCATGATTATCACAGTAGGTTCAAAAGCTGGAAACTCTAGGTGCACGACCAAAATACTCCCTGGATGGGGCGACAATCCATTACTTACTCATTACTGCATAACAATAAGCTCACAGTAACAGGCAACAACCTTAACAGCCTTATCCTCATTAGAGCCGTGCATCCTGGTCGGGGTGCCAATCCATTGTGGGACTTTAGCCAAACACACACACAGAGACATAGCCAATAATGTAAGTGAGGTGAACTGGAGATGACTGTGTTTATACCGTTTCTGTCATGAGTGTAACCAAAGTGTGAAACATGATGTTAAAATCTTAATAAATAAATAAAATCTTATAAAACAACATTTTTACATACATACTACATAAATAAACAACACACTAATTATTTTTACTTGTATAAATCAACGTAATCAATTATTTATAATTGTTTTCAAGTGCAGTTAACATTTTAATTAACTAAGTTCTATTTTACCACCTCCCTGTTTCTACACTCACTGTGAACACAGTATTTAAAAACTCCAGCAGCGCTGCTGTGTCTGATCCACTCATAACAGCACAACACAACTAACACACCACCACCATGTCAGTGTCACTGCAGTGCTGAGAATGATCCACCACCCAAATAATACCTACTCTGTGGTGGTCCTGACTATTGAAGGACAAAGTCATTAACAGTCAGTAATTGTAGAACTTCAAAGTGCTTCTATATGGTAAGTGGAGCTGATAAAATGGACAGTGTGTAGAAACAAGGAGGTGGTTTTAATGTTATGACTGATCAGTGTATGTGTTCAATATAATGTACAAACCATTCCATATTTTGATATTTGTTGTAACAGAATTGTCAGTTCAAGTTTTTTGGGAATCTGCGACCTGTGTGTACCCACTTTGTGATTAAAGGTTTATATTTTTTCAGTCAACAGACTTGTATTTTGGTTAAAGGAAAGGAAAAGTGCAAGGTAACATGTTCATGTTGAATTTAACACCACATTTATTATCAACAGTGCATTAGTGTCATAAAGAAAAAGTACAATCTCAACATCTTGAAAGTTGACTAAAGGAAAATAAACACCCCCTTATAAATTCCTCATTTTTTAGGAGGCATGAAAAAATAAACAGAACTTACATAATGGCCGGGATGTTGCATGATCCGTCAGTCTCCTGAATCCTGTAGCTCATTACTCTGTTTTTTATTCTTTTTTCCACCTCTTTGCTATACCTCAGGCAACAGTTTTCATAATAACCTGGATCCAAACAGGAATAGATACATGTTTTATTATTGAAATGGCATAGTTTTATTATGAAAAAGAATTATTATTATTGTTGTTGTATTAATTTGTTGCATCTGATTTGATGGGTCTCAAGACTTGATTTGTCATATTTTAAAAGCATATAGTTTCATTATGAAAAATAATAATATTAAATATTGTTATCATTATTATTGCATTATTTTTTTGCATCTGATTTGATGGGTCTCAAGACTTGATTGCCATATTTTAAAAGCATATCGTTTCATTATAAAAAAAGAATAATATTAAATATTATTATTTTAATTATTATTATTATTATTATTATTATTATTATTATTGTTGTTGTATTAATTTTTTGCATCTGATTTGACAGGTCTTTAGAGACTTGATTGCCATATTTTTTAAAGCATACAGTTTCATTAAAATATTAATATTAAATATGATGATTATTATTATTGTTGTATTTATTTTTTGCATCTAATTTGATAGATGTCTAGAGCCTTGATTGCCATATTTCTTAAAAGCATATTGTTTTATTATAAAAAGAATTATATTAAATGTTCAGCCTATTAACAATTTCATACACGTTTGACATTAGCATAGTATTTGTTAAATGGGTTTTATCAGCTGTTAAAATGTAATATTGGATTACTTTAATTTTACAATGTATAAGACTTTATTAATTCATATGATCATTTTTTAATTCTTTTCATTCAACAATAATATTGCATTGATTTTACTTAATTACAACAAACAGGTATATACAGATTTCTGTCTCATATGTTTCACTCTCTCTTTGAAACATACGTAAATGCATGTGCACACATGCATAAAACGCCTGAATATCAAATATAAGAAATACAAATACAATAAGCTTATAGCTCGAAACCCAAAAACCATGAGCACCAGATACAGAACAATGGCAAACAGGAATAGATACATGTTTTATTACTTAAATGGCATAGTTTTTATATTGAACCACTTTATTAAACAAAAGGTTTAATAAATGTGCTTAAAATCAATCATATAATCAAATAATACATCTCAAAAGATTACACCAGCATGTTTGTGCTGAAATGATTGATTGATTCACATTTCACATCATTAAAACATTTCTAATAATGAGAATTAATAATCACTATAAATTATGAATATTTTTGAAATATTAATAAATTCTGTTAATTCTTTTAGGGTATTTTTTAAGATCTTAAGAAAACAACCCCCTGCTTTCCTGTGTCTTTCTTTTTCTCCATATTTTCCCCCCAATTTTCTCCCCTAATCTAGTCATATCCAATTGCCCTGATTGCGTTATGCTTCGCCTCCACCGATACAACCCTCCACTGCTGACTGAGGAGCTTCACAACTGACACACTCCAGCCAGTTGTGCAAGTACCGACATGTGTGCAAGTACCGACTGCATCTTTTCACCTGCGTGAGGCGAGTTTATATGCGAATCAGCCCTGTGCATGGAGAGCCACTGGTCCAGCTCATGCCACCCTGTGAACAACAGCCAATCGTACACGTGGCCACCCAGCCCAGACGGATGGCACAGCTGAGATTCAATACGATGTATTCGAGATCCCAGCTCTGGTGTGCTAGCGTGTTTTACCGCCGCGCCACCTGAGCGGCTATTTAATTTGGTTTTTTTTATGCCAAGGTGTAAAAATGTAACGTGTCAGGCAGTTATGTAAATGTGACAAGCTGTTCATCATCCTCCTGCTCCTCTGCCATGGTTTTGTTAGCCATTTAAATAAATAACAATGTAGTGTTTGTTTGTCTACAGTAATTTTTAGTTCATTTATTTGTTGTCTTGTTTTACTGTTACTTTATTCTAGTCAGGGTTTTAGGGTCTGATTTATTAGGCGAAAGGCAGGAAACACCCTGAACAGGTCTGTACTCTATAGGGCAAAATATTCATCATGACACTTGAGATAAATTGAGATCCTGAGTTTATCATAAGTTTATCATTCATCAATGATTATTCAAAATTCTACTACTAAAAAAGTAGTGTTAAGGAAGAAAAGTACAAATAGTAAATATTAAGATGAATATTTAGTGCGATCATTACATTCTTTGCTTTAGAAATGACAACAGGTGCAGTTTACTAAGAAAATCAGGTTATTTTATTTATTAAAGTAAAGTTCTAATGGTCTTATATTTAATATTTAATGTTCATAAAAACAAAAACAATATTGATTTAGTTTACACAGTTTGGAAATCCTAAATTTATGTTTCCAACAGACCCACAGACGCAGACTTATAACAAGACTATTTCCCTTCCAAAATATCCAGACTACTATGACAGGGTTTGTGCTTCCAATTTACAGTTTAAACAATTAAATATGATCCATATTGCACTGGAAATGAAAGAGAGACCTCAAAATAAAATAAAAAACAAACCTACCTTGTGCCAGGCTTGGATACATGCAAGTCATAAGCAGGAGAAAGCAGATGAGAGCGACCTTCATTGCTTCTCTGTTTGTTGAACCTTAACTAAGATAGAAGATTAAATGTACATACATTAAGTTACATTCATAATGTCTTTCTTTTCAAAACACATTCTAGTAATTTTCCCATATATTTCCATTAAAATCATATGCCATAAGTTAGAATAAAATATGTGTAAGGTTTAATGACAGGATTAAGGATTAAGGTACTTACACTGGCAGTCTCTGTTGAACAATGTTCTGTTGTTAGGGTTTTGGGGAATCCGCTGCATTTATGTACGGCTTTGGAGGAGCTTCTGCCCATATATGGCTTCCACCACACCTTCCCCTCGAATTACACACATGCTTTTCCAAATGAGAAATGATACAAATAATGTTTGGAAATGACAGCAATTATTTAAAACCAGTTTTTGTTCCTGGTTGATAAATCAACACCAGAACTAGATAATTGTGAAGCCATTAAAAGTACAACCCCAAATAAAAATAAAAAACAGCTCAATTTCATTTCATTTGTTAATATAGCTCCAAACCTGCATTTCAGGTCTGCAACATATTTAAAAAAAAGTTTGGACGTGGACAATTAAGGGCCAATAATGATGTGAAAACACTAAATAATGATGTGTTTATTTTAGAAAGTGTATATTTTATTAAAGTTTAATATCATGTTTTACACACTTTGGTTACATCCATGACTGGACAGGTAGTTACTGATTACACAAGGTTCATCAGTTTAAAGTCAAACACAGTCATGGACAATTTTGTATCTCTATTTCACCTCACTTGCATGTCTTTTGGACTGTGGGAGGAAACCGGAGCTCCCGGAGGAAACCCTCACATACACGGGGAGAACATGCAAACTCTACGCAGAAACTCCACCCTTACAGAAACTGATCGTACTCCTTGGTCACAGCCATCAATGTGACTCAGGCGGCTTTGCAAAGTGCAGTTAAATTTTATCGTGAATGTCAATGGACTAACAGTTCTCTTTAAAAGACTTTAGGTAGCGCAGATGTAGCCTAGTGGTACTGGACTAGTAAGTTGAACATTGCTGGTTTAAACCCCACCTCTGCCACGTTGCCCTTATGAAAGACCCTTAATCCTCAATTGCTCAATCTTTACCGTCTTTCAGATGGCCGAATTTTCCTCAGAAATGTTGGTGTACCTGGAAGAATCCATAAAAATGGACAGTGGAAGATTCCACCGTTAACAGAGATTTCTCAGCTAGAACACAGGAACTGATCTAAATCAGCTAGAACTGGGTTTTGGACGTCATACAATGCAATTGACACTTATTATCACATACTTCATGTACACATCCAGTAATATTCTACTGTAGCAGTATTCTTGGAATATGACAACTGGCAATCATGCCCTAGGCATAGCTACATTTTATAAGTAGTCATTGATTATGTGTTAATACTAATACTAGTGTAAATTACAATTTTTCTTTCTTAGACCCAAGATATTCACAAAGGTTGTGATAAATGACTGGTTGGTTCTTTATGCTAAGTAGGTTTAAGGCAGGTCATTTTAGACTCTTAGGACAAGGGAAGTATACAGAATGTTATGGCTTTTTTTTCTCGATCCATGGCGACTTGATGGATGAACGATCTGTAGGAATATCGATCCCGTGCAAGTCTAGATAGGTCCGCCAGGGTCTTCTCTGCCGTTACTGTGGTTGTGTCGAGCCATCGAGTTGCTGGTCTTCCTCATCGCCTTGTTCCTTCTATTCTTCCGACCATGATGTCCTTCTCCAGTGATCGCTCTCTTCGTATATGTCCAAAGTAGGCAAGTCGTAGCTTAGTGATCCTTGATTCGAGTGACATGTCTGGCTTGATTTGTTCCAAAATTGATTTGTTTGTTCTTCTGATCGCCCAAGGTATTGATAACATACTTCTCCAACACCACATTTCGAAGGCGTTGATTCTTCTTCTGTCGTCCAGGTTTCACATCCGTACGTTACCACAGAGAAGACTAAACTAAACTGGACCTTGTCCAGTGACTTCATTGTTGATTTCTCCATACCTATTCTCCGTCTGATTTCCACTGTCGTTTACAACTTCCAGTTCATTGCCATCCATCTCAAATGTGTCCCGGTCATATTTGGCAGTAGTCAATATCTTTGTCTTCTTTGTGTTGAGTAATACCCCCATGTTGGAGCTTTCCAGCTTGATGCTCCTTCATTTCATCTGCACTTGTTGTTATCAGAGTTGTATCATCTGCATATCTAATATTGTTATGTTAAGGCTACACAAAAGTTAATAAAGCTTTAAAGTATGATGATTTTTCTCTAGACACTAATAATAATAATAAATTCAACTTACATAGCGCCTTTCGCAGTACAATAATAAAACAAAAGTGTGTGAAGATAGATTAGACATAGAAGTTCAAGAAGAAGAATTAAAGTGTTGTGAAAAGAGATAGGTCCTCAAGGAAGCCTTAAATTCAGAAAGAGAAGAGATAGAACAAAGAACAGAGGGCAGAGAGTTCCAGAGTGCTGGGGTAGCAATGCAAGAAGATCTGCCACCCATAGTGGACAACCTAAATCTGGGATCGGAAAGCAGATTAGCGTCCGAGGACCTCAATCTGTGTGGCAGTATGTGACGTGAGAGTAGTTTAGTGAGATAGGCGGGGCCGAGACTGTGAAGTGCTTTGAAGGTGAGAACCAGTATTTTATATTGAATGCGCCGGTGATGTTTTTCCAGAACAAGAGTAATGTGATCATACCTCCTGGTAAAGGTCAAAACCCTAGCAGCAGCGTTCTGAATAGTTTGTAGTGGACGGCGGGTTTTGGCTGGAAGTCCATACAGTAGGGAATTACAATAGTCTAATCTACTGGTAAAAAAAAGGGGTATCAGTGTTTCCGCAACCTTGAGAGAAAGAAAAGGACAGAGACGAGTAATGTTGTGAAGGTGAAAAAGGACTGATTTATATAGTGATTTCACATGAGGTTCGAATGACAGCAGGGGGTCAAACAGAACACTGAGATTTCAAACCCAATTACATACATGTTATGTGCATAAGCCCAAGTTTGAGCCAAAGTCAATAAAACATTATTGAACAGATACAGAGATAAAAAATGAATTATTTGAACAGTCGACTGTTTAAATGTTTACATTTCACTATTAAACTTATGAAGAAAATGAACATTTATGACCAATTTAACAGCAGGTATTAATCCGAAGTACCCACTACTACTGAGATCTAGGGATCCAATCTTAGTGGTGGTATTGTTCAATCAAGCGCAGACATGCACATACATGATTGACTCGTGTCTTTGATGGCTGAAACACCTAGCCATTGGAAGTGAACTTGTCAGTGCGCTCTCAGTGCAGGTCCCAAGCCCAGATAGAAAGACGAGGGGTGTTTGGAAGGACATCCAGAGTAAAAACTGGGTCAAGACTGGTATGTGGACCAATTTTGTTGTAATGACTCCTATGTATATACCAGAGATGGGGACTCGAGTCGCACATAAGTCACACACACAGCGACTTCAGTCTCGACTCATGACTCGCACAAAATGACTCATAAACAACAAAAGTCAGCATGTGTTGACATTAGTTACCCAGTTATTAATTAACCCGTCTTTTACATGTGACAATTAACCCGCTTTGGCCGCCTTAACTCGATGACTTGTGAACATCTCTGGTATATACAGTCTGGATTTAGCGCCATATATTTGATATATATGGTTACAGAATAAATATAAATGTATGAAATGGACTTTACACTCCCACTTTTATTATATATTTTAAAAATTGACACTTGAATAAAATACTTTTTTTCAAGTCAAGGGTGACTAAAATACCTTTTAAAGCTCTTGTACTAGTACTAGTAAACAAATGCTCACTGCGCAGTAGGGGAATCTTGGCATGTTGTTTCCCAAACCTTGAACATGGATACCTGCCAGTGAAAACAAATCTGAGAATCAAGATTGTGCAACTATATGGATGAACTCTGTTAAGGCTAAGTCCAACCAGAAACATGTGTTCTTTTTTTAATTTACTAGTGTGCATAAAATTTTTAGCATTGAGAATAAGCAGAACCTGGCAAAGCGGGATGGTTCTGATCTGACTGTGATAACAAAGGAATAAACATATGTAAGTAAGAATACACCACATCCATCTGTGCTCAAACTTTGAACAAAAATCATGGGAATTCATCTGAAGTTGGTCAAACTTTTGCCGCAGAAAGGCTTTTAAGTAGAATTTCATGCACAGCTGAGGAAATTTATTATAGAAATTAATCTGGGTCCCAGTTCACCCAAGGGTGTTTGATGGAGTTGAGGTCTTGTGTTTTTCCACAATTAACTTGGACACCATTTCATAATGGAGCAGGCTTTGTGTCACTATCATGCAGATACAGAACAGGGCATTTCACACATTTTTGCCACAAATCTGGAGGCACAGAATTTTCTAGAATGACATTAATCATCAAAAAGAGTCTCAGATAATTTATTTTATAGTTGGTACCAAACTTTATAGTTGGTACCAAACCCATATTGTTTGTGCGAGCTTTAGATGATAACACATCATTTATTATTCTACAGCACGTGTCAAACTCAAAGCCCGCCACGTCATTTTATGTGGCATGCGAGAGCTTAAAAGCTGTATGATTGTCTTAAAATACACTGTAAAAAACTGCATCTCCCACAATGCATGCCGATTTGTGACCCGCAAAGTGACCGCATCCCACCACTAGATGGCAGTGTTTCCACATAAGCGTTTAACTGAAACGATTTTCCAACAAGTGATGTTGAGAAATATTTACAAATACAGTGGTACCTTGTAACTCAACGCTACCTAAACTCAAAATCTTTGAAACTCAACGCCCTTCGTCAAGAAATTATTTAATTATTTAATTTCAAATGAACAATAAACAGTCACTTTGTTCAGCTGTGCGGTAATACGTCTTTAAAGTGTGCATATGAGACAAATCTGCATTTGTGTGGAATAACCGTTAAATTCACTCTGAAAGCTCCAAATCTCTGTTTAGCTGGATGTTCCTCACTGTTTCACTTTTAAACTTGTGTTACAGCTCGGGGTTCTGAGAAATTGTAAGAATCAGTTTTTATTTCAGTGTTTTATATTATATTTATGTTATTTTCAGTGTATAAGTATCAAAAACAACCCCATTATTTTACATTAGACTAAAATATATGCAAGTCCACAGGACCATGGAACACATTAACAGGTTTTCCATACATCCTTACGGGGAAAAAAACCTTGAAACTCAACCACTATTAAACTCAACGCCAGTCCCAGAACCAATTGACTTGAGTTTTAAGGTACCACTGTAATCCAAAATTGTATAAAAAGAAAAGGGAATTTAATGAAAGATGGGAAAGTGAACGCAAGTTTGTGCTTCAAGAAGAAAAACCTGTACGTCTTTTGTGTTATGAGGCCATGTCTGGGGTAAAGGAGTACAATATAATGTAGACATACATTGTAAATATACAGTATAAATTTGGCATTTTGACACCAAACACAGAATTTAGCCTCCAAGAAAAACAACAAGTCTAGACTGCAATCACAGCAGGATACGTTACTATCGGCCCTTTGAGAGCCACCATAATGCAGATGTGGCCCTCAGTTTAAAATGAGTTTCACACCCCTGCTCTAGAGAATGTGCTCTTAATGTTTCAGAGTACAATGGGAGTGTGCTCTTTACCTCTTTTGCAGATTCTTACTATGGTGGTCTAGTACAGTTACACAGCCATGGAAACCCAATTCAGCATTTTAGCATTTTGTGTGATAGCACGTGTTCCATGGGGAGAAACAATGTAATGTTTTTTTTACACACAAGATGCTTCAGTGTTGGCTGTATCTGGGTCAGTTCTTCAGTACAATTTATTTAGCTTCCAGAGTATGTACATTGAAACTGCATGACTGATTACTTACAGATTTTATGTCCTGTTGCTTGATTGTATGCAGATGTTAGTAATTTGGTAAGATTAAACTAGCCAAATCAATCAGACGGGGTGTCAGCATTTTTATACTCTTGGCCATTTATTGTTATCAGTTAAATTCTTTGTGATAGTTGCTGTGCCCATTGAGTAGGTATTGTGTTTCTACACTACATGGCCAAAGTATGTTAACACATGAGCTTGCAAGGCATACTATTTCAAGTCATGTTAAAGAACCCCATTCCGCCGCTCAGGAGGCACAGCGGTAAAACACACGCTGAAACACCAATCTTGAATACCCCAGATCTCGAATACCCAATATCGAGTCTCAGCCCTGCCTACCGGCTGGGCTCTTATGACTAATGCAATTACGACCTCTGCTGGCTGATTAATGATGCCTGCACAGAGACGAGGAAAGAGTGCACTGATCAGGGTGTGTCTCGCCGTACACAGTGCTGATCCGCATATGCACTCGTCAAGTCTAGGTGACAAGATGCATATGGCTGCTGCTCACGTGTCGGAAAGGGCATGGGTTAGCTTTGTTCTCCTCAATCATCAGCATTAGTGGAGAGGAAGCATGATGCAATTGGACGCACTAAAGTCAGGAGAAAAAGGGAGAAAATGCATAAACAAAATACAGTAGACCCTTGACTCACGAATTTAATTGGTTCCGAAGGGCTGTTCTTAAGTCAAAATGTTTATAGAATAGATAATACTGTAATAAACAATAATAAACAACAATACACAGTAGTACTGTACATAAAACACACATCACATTTTCAGTACTGTACGTGTGCTGTACCATACACCATAATACATTTCCTTCTTTTTTTATAAAATGTATCTACCAGAAACAACAATAACTCTCATATTTCTCTATTATTTCTTTCTTTATTTCAATAGTGTTGTATTTTGTAGGTGTAATTGCACGAAAGAAAGAATACTTTACTGAGCCGAATTCCTTCTTCTCTCTCACTCACTGTTTCCTCTGTCTGATACACAGTGACAGCTACTGGCAGGAGTAATTATACAACAACAGATAGTAATAGATTTGTTCATTTCCTCATCACTAAGCTTTCTCGGCACATTCTTTGAGGACATTTTAATATAGAGTTTTACAAAATATATTGAAAACACCGAAAAAACACCGTCCGCTGTCCGAATGTTCGCTCACTGTATATATATATATATATATATATATATATATATATATAGAGAGAGAGAGAGAGAGAGAGAGAGTGACGGTCGGAGTGAACTTGTTTGTGATGTCACATTTTTCGCGAATTTCGGTTCGTAGTCCAAAATTTGTTCGTACGTTAAGTTGAAAAACATCGTTCGTAACCCGAAATGTTTGTATGGTAAACCGTTCGTAACTCAAGGGTCTACTGTATATTAAAAAAAGAACTCCTTTCCATCTATAACAGTCTCCGTGCCTCTAAGAAAAATCTTTTACTACATTTTAGATTTCATAATTTGTGGGAATTTTTGCTCCTTTATTGAACAAATCAATCAGGTCAGGCACTGTTGGACAAGAACACCAAACTAATCAAAACGTGTTTATGGACCCCACTTCATGAACAGACGCCAATTTAAGGTTACTCAACGCTGCATAACAGATCAGAAACACCCTCATAACTATTTAACATAGATTAACCTCTGCCAAGAAAGCCTAAGGTTTCATATTGTCAAAAACAACTTTTGTGAGACTAAAAATGTGTCAAACAGAAACGTACAAAGAGAAAAAAGTAACATGATATGTTGCTAAATCACTAGATAAACTTTTGGTTTCAGTACAGCGAGGCCCTGATAAAGGGCCTGCATGTGTAGCCACGTGTTATATCACTCTCCAAATATGTGCAAGCTGATTTATTAACTGCTTTGCAAAGGAGTGAATCTTTTAAATGAACAAAATAGCACATCCTGTCTGTTTTTCATGTTTGGCCTAATAAATATTTGTTTTAGATATTTGATTCACTAAAGTGGGCTGCAGTAGTTCCTGCATAATCATGTATGAAGGAAAACATTTAGAGAGTGCGAACAATTTAAGCAGGTATTAATCTGGTGTTTATTTCTCACAATGGCTGCAGTTATTAAATTAAACATACATTTTAAGAACAGATTATTATATACACCGACCAGGTATAACATTATGACCACTGACAGATGAAGTGAATAAAACTGATTATCTCTTTATCATGGCACCTGTTAGTGGGTGACATGTGTTAGAAGCAAAAAAATGAACAAGTGTAAGGATTTGAGCGAGTTTGACGAGGGCCAAATTGTGATAGACGACTGGGTCAGAGCATCTCCAAAACTGCAGCTCTTGTGGGGTGTTTTCGGTCTGCAGTGGTCAGTATCTATCAAAAGTGGTCCAAGGAAGGAACAGTGGTAAACCAGCGACAGGATCATGGGCGGCCAAGGCTCATTGATGCACGTCCAACAGATTAGCTACTGTTTCTTACATTTACTTTGACTTTTATTTGATTGCAGACAGGATGAACCTGAGATATTTCATGTTTTATCTGGTAAACTTCATGTAATTTATTAATAAACATCTATTCCTGCATTTCAGGCCTGCAACACATTCCAAAAAAAATTGGGACAGTAAAGCATTTACCACTTTGTAATGCTGCCATTCCTTTTCACCACATGTGCAACAGTTCGAGGTTGTCGTTGTTGCATTTTTCATTTCAAAATTCTCCACACATTCTCTATTGGGGACAGGTCAGGACTGCAGGCAGGCCAATCCCGTACACAGTACCCGTACCCTCTTCTTCCACAGCCATGCATTGTGCCATGTGGTTTTGCATTGTCTTGTTGAAAAATGCATGGACGTCCCTGGAAAAGATGACGTCTTGAAGGCAGCATAAATTGATAAGATCTCAATGTACATTTCTGCATTAATGCTGCCACAGCACCATACCATGACAGACCCTGGCTTTTGGACTTGTTGCTGATAACAGTCTGGATGGTCCTTTTGGTCTTCGGTCTGGAGCACACGGTGTCCATTTTTTCCAAAAAAGACCTGGAATGCTGAATCATCTGACCACAATACACATTTGCACTGTGTGATGGTCCATCCTAGATGCCGCCAAGCCCAGAGAAGTCGACGCCGCTTCTGGACATGGTTAACATAAGGCTTCTTTTTTGCACAGTAAAGTTTTAAGTGGCATTTGTGCATGTAACTCTGTATTGTAGTGCTTGACAAAGGTTTGCCAAAGTAATCCCTCACCCATGTGGTTATATCAGCTATTGTTAAGTGGCGGTTCTTGATGCAGTGCTGTCTGAGGGATTGAAGATCACGGGCATTCTGCTTAAGCTTGTGTCTGTGTTACTGATTATTGGTGTTTGGATTTATTGTTTTAGGGACTTTATATTTTTATGCTCTTTATTATGACCACTTATTAAGCAGAATTTTATAGGTTCTGAATCAAATTTTGGTTCCTTGAAGGATCGTGTGTGTTTTAGCAGGCGTATACTACTGCAAATCTATTTAAGATGTATTTTTAGACATTTCTTGGCTCTCTGTCCAGCTGCAAGAGCCAACAATAACCACAATGCTTGATTTCACATTAAGGCAGAATGTCTTCGGACATGACTTCTTGATCCTATGTACAGATACTTTTAAACCCATGTGGTTTTAGTTTGTATGTTCCCCTGCATAGTGTGACAAATGAGTTTCTTTGCCAACCGGCATTCTATTGTCTTTTGACAACCCTCTTCCAGTAATACTAGACTGAAATTTAGCAAGCTCTTACATATTTACGTATGTGTCTGTACACTTCACAGCCACTGCTGTCAAATCATCAATGAATAAAGCTTATTCCTGGCAGCCATACATGCCCATGCGATCAACCTTGAGTCAATAAATAAATGTGTTTTCTTCAAAAGTTCCTCTTCCCACAAATTTAAGGTTGTGTTAATACTTGTCAGTTTGGGTTCAATTAAAACGAACCCTGGCGCGATTGCTCTGTTAGTGCGGTTCGTTAAAGTACATGTGAACGTGGCCTTTCAAACCTTGGTGTGCACCAAATAAGCGTCTTGAGAGCGTTTCAGCAGGGGGTCTCTGTCTGTTTCTAAACCAATTCTGGTGCGATTCGTTTCAGGTGTGAGCGCAATACGAACTAAAGGCATCTAAACAAACCAAACAGGTAAATGTGCAGCGGAGACATTTCGGGCACACTTTATCCGTTTTACTACATCTTGCTTAGTTTCCAGTTGATAAAAATACCAAAAGGTATAAACAACTCCGATAAATGCATTAAACCCAGCATGGTGCATTGTTCTGACTGTAAATGTATTTATTGTATTTATTTATTAGGATTTTAATGTCATGTTTGACACTTTGGTTACATTCATCACAGGACAGGTACAACCCCAAATCAGAAGTTGGGACAGTATGGAAAATGCAAATAGATGAAAAAACTAAATAATGATGTGATTCCAAACAGGTAATGTCCACAGGACAACGTGATCTTCAATCCCTTGGATTGTGGTCAGATGAATCAGCATTCCAGGTCTTTTTTGGAAAAATATGTGCCGTGTGCTCCGGACCAAAGACAAAAAGGACCATCCAGACTGTTATCAGTAACAAGTCCAAAAGCCAGGGTCTGTCATGGTATGGGGCTGTGTCAGTGCCCTTGGCAAAGGTCATTTATAATTTTTTATATTTATATTTTTGGCATTTAGCAGACATCTTTATCCAAAGTGACTTAGAGTAGTGTGACACCATACAGTCTAAGCAATTGAGGGTTAAGAGCCTTTCTCAAGGGCCACACAGCAGTCACCTGGCAGTGGTGGGGCTTGAACCAGTGGCCTTCTGATTACTGGTCCAGTACCTTAACCACTAGGCTACAACTGCACTTTCTGCATTGAGATCTTAGAGCAACATATATCCTAATAAAAATCCTAAATAAATCCTAACTAAAACCCTAATAAAATAAATAAAATACATTTTAATAATAAAGTTTAGCTATAGTAAAAATATAGAAATCATCCTTGGATTTTCTGCCAAACCATTTACTCTGATGAAAACAAAATAAAATATAATTTTTAATGGCACATCAAATTTACATTTTGTTTAATCATTTTCTACTATTAAAAATTTAAATAATAACTTTACCTGCTAAATTTATTTGTGTATTATGTGTACCACTGTTTGTTTCTATGAATCTTTCTTTTCCAGGGTTACATGGCTATACATTTATATACAATTCTAGTATATAAACATGGTAAAATGTAAGACAAACCAATGGAAACCCATAACTTTGCTGTAAGAAATACAGTCTACAAAAGTTAACATAGTTAATATTGTTTATTGCATTCACATCAGTATGTTTGACTCTCAAAAATGTACTGGTCATAAATAGATATTATTGTGTGTTTCTAGTTTGAATAATTGAACACAACATCGGGCTTGATTTCAGCAGCCCTGTAGAATATAAAACTCACTCATCCATAACCTTATCATCAAAATCAAGCTGGCAAACTGGGATTCATGGGAGAGTAGCAAGAAGAAATCTATTGCTATTGAAGAGAAACAGCTGGTCTCGTCCGACACTTGCAAATAATCAACTGGATGATGCCCAATTTTTCTGACAATAAGTTTATGTAATGTCTGGCAGCATTTTATAAAAGAACATTTAAGCAACAGTTCAACATGACGGTAGTAATGTGATAGTGTGGTGGTGAAATACCACGTCAAGACGATTATCTTTAAAAGTCTACATTTTACAGTCCAGGATGTTTATAACCACACATATCCTGAATCAAAACTGTTATTAGCATTACTTAAAATTCAGTGGTGTTGTAAAGGTCATGTGCATGACTATGCTGTATTCTAGATAATTGTTTTCAATTGATACTGCTTTGAATGAGGGCTCGTGGCCTTATGGATGAGGCATCAGGCATAGAACTGTGTGTAAATAGTGTGGGTAAATGCTTGTGTAGATATAATGTACTGTATTTCTGTATTTAGGATAAGATAAGACTCCTTTATTGATCCCCATTGGGGAATTTGAGTGTTACAATTGCTCCAATACAAAATAAATACAGTTAAAAGAGTAGATAAAAGAGTAGAATAAAATATAAAAAAAACAATATTGACTATTTAATGCAATTACTATTATACAGCAGTTGCTGCCAAAACAGCCGTGACCCGTCGCGGCATAGACTCCACTAGACCCCTGAAGGTGTGCTGTGGTATTTGGCACCAAGATATCAGCAGCAGATCCTTTAACTCCTGTAAGTTGTGAGGTGGGGCCTACATGGATCGGACTTGTTTGTCCAGCACATCTCACAGATGCTCGATTAGCTTGGGATCTGGGGAATTTGGAGGCCAAGTCAACACCTTAAACTCGTTGTTGTGCTCCTCAAACCATTCCTGAACCATTTTTGCTTTGTGGCAGGGTGCATTATCCTGCTGAAAGGGTGTTCATGGTCTGCAACAATGCTTAGGTAGGTAGTATGTGTCAAAGTAACATCCACATGGATAGCAGGACCCAAGAACATTGCCCAAAGCATCACACTGCCTCCGCCGGCTTTCCATCTTCCCATAGTGCATCCTGGTACCATGTGTTCCCCAGTTAAGTGACGCACACGCACCCGGCCATCCACATGATGTAAAAGAAAACGTGATTCATCAGACCAGGCCACCTTCTTCTATTGCTCCGTGGTCCAGTTTCGATGCTCACGTGCCCAATGTTGGTGCTTTCAGCGGTGGACAGGGGTCAGCATGGGCACCCTGACTGGTCTGCGACTATGCAGCCTCATACGCAACAAACTCTGATACTAGATACTGACCACTGCAAACGGGGAACACCCCAAAAGAGCTGCAGTTTTGGAGATGCTCTGACCCAGTCATATAGCCATCACATGCTTGCCCATTTTTTCTGCTTCTAACACTAAAATGTTCTCTTGCTGCCTAATATATCCCACCAACTAACATGTCCTGTGATGAAGAGATAATCAGTGTTATTCACTTCACCTGTCAGTGGTCATAATGTTATCCCTGGTCAGTGTATAAATATAATTTTAAAGGAAACCATAGCAAGATTTGTCATAAGAAAACAGAGTAACAGAGTAAATGTGTCAGGTCAGTACATATATGAATATTATTTACTCAGAACACACTTCTGCATCTGCTTTCAGACAATAAATGATACAGAATTTATTATCACAAGATTGTCTCAACAGTGGATTTTTATTATCAAAAACTCAGAAGAACAGGCAACATGGTAATCTAACAGAATAAACAGATCAGGGCTGAAAATAAAACCTGGTAAACAAGGATCAGACTTATCACTGAAATATATCAAGACTTCACAAAGAGACTGACTGCTAGGGTTGCTTATGCAGACCAGAAAGTAATCAAAAACAGATGGAGGTAAGTGATATTCTTGACAATAAACTTAGTATCCATGGGGACTGTGACCTTTGATGAACAGGGATGGGGGGTGGGCTGTGCACTCTTTTTTTTGCAGTTCACACTTGAAAGTACAAGTGAAACACTGCAGTGTGTAAACTATATAGAAAAATAACCTGTGCACACATCCAGATACATTATTAAATCCTCCTTTACTGCTATAACAGGCTCCACTATATTAGATTTTAGATTTCTAGATTTTAGTATATAAAAGAGAGCGGATTTAATTATAACTTTATAGAGATGACGGTTTAATGTTGGGTGGTAAGGCCTGGTGCACAGGTATTGTTCCAATGTAATCTATTTGGTGGGTTAAAAGGAGTTTAGGTCCAGGCTCAGTGCAGCTAAGTTATTCCACTCCAAACTCAGTAAACTATGTTTTTACGGAGCTCACATTGCATGGGGGCTTTGGCATGCTTAAATAAAAAATCCTTTAAACAGCTGCCTCAAATTTAGGATTATGAGCACAGACCATAGATCATCAGGTACGTTAAATGAAAACTGTATTTTATAGGTATTTAATTATTAACAGCACAAATAAATTTTGTTTTACCTTATCAACTGTATTGATGTAAATACATGCTGGGACAATCACAAATAAAGACCAGGAATGGGGTGGAAAATGTGTAAATTAACATTTAGTTTAAAAACGATACTTTGAATGTGCCAAAGAAAAACAGTACATTCACTGTATTACAGTCCAAGCAGTGCAGTATTCGTGCCACAATGAAAAGCAACCCTCTGCTGAATTTGGGACATGCTTAATGGGGCTGTACAGACACAATAGATCCTAACTAATCACAGATTACTAACTTGAGTGTAACTGCAACAAGGTGCCCATTATTTAGTTGTTTTATTATGCAGAATAGCCAGAGAAATGTCAAACTTAAGGCCTGCGGGCTAAATCCGACCCGCCACGTCATTTAATGTGGCCCGCAAGAGCTTAAAAGATGTATGATTGTCTTAAAATACACTGCAAAATCGTACATAAACTGCATCTCCTACAATGCATGCCGATTTTGTGACCCGCAAAGTGACCTTATCCCGTCACTAGATGGCAGTGTTTCCACATCAGCGTTTAACTGAGGCGGTTTTCCAACAAGTGATATTATTTACAAATAATCCCAAAATGTACAAGTAGAGCAGGAGGACATTTAATGAAAGATGCGAAAGTGAATACAAGTTTGTGCTTCAAGAAGAAAAACGGTACGTCTCTTGTGTTATGAGGCCATGTCTGTGGTAAATTAGTACAATATAAATGTAGATATACATTATAAATATACAGTATAAATTTGGCATTTTGACACCAAACACAGAATTTAGCCTCCAGAAAAACAACAAATTGTCCAAGAATTAAAAGGCCGACTGCAATCACAGCAGGATATGTTACAATCTGCCCTTTGAGGGCCACCATAATGCAGATGTGGCCCTCGGTGAAAATGAGTTTGACACCCCTGCCCTTAATGGATCTCTAAGAAACAGAGGGCACATCATCTAATGTCGCTAATAATATCAGCAAAGTTACAGCTACTAGTGTCTTTACATCAGTGCAATGGATGTTTAACTTTTATCACTTTGGCACGTTTGAACCCCTTTGCAGTGGAAAGCAAAATTGCTGTGCCTTTTTTTAATTTAATTTCACATTTAGTTGTATATGATTCTGACACCAGTTCATTTTGCATTTTGGTAATGCAAATCCCTGCATAGTCATATTCAGTACAGAGGTCAAGCAACGTGAAAACGGCTTAATAGAGGATTTGCTTTTCATTTCAGCACATATTCTGCATGTTACTATGAAAATGCAATTCAAAGGGTGCTGGCTCAATCCCTGTTATCACCAAGTTGCCACTGTTGGGCTCCTGAGCAAGGCCCTTAAGCCATAATTGCTCAAACTGTATTCTCAAACACATAATTGTGAATCTCTTTGATTTGGATAAAACGTCTGCTAACTGCTGCTAATGTATACTTGTGTCACCAGCAGGGCTCCGTACATTGTTAAGGAGGATCATATAAATGATGTGCACCACCATGTGGAGGAATGTACTGCTGCAGCCAAATATATTTAATAGATTTACCTCAGTAACAGGAACACTGGTTGCAACAAATATACCAAGGTCTGTATAAAAGCATGTGTTAGATTTTGATTTGCATGATGATGCAACCAAAGTATACAACCATTTGCAGGGGAGTAGGTAATTATTAATTAATTAAACTTTCTTCAATGTAATTTATTTTACTCATCTGATCAGGACCAGAGTTTCCGTTTATTTAGGCCATGAGTTAGATAATACAGAACGGCCCACCCAAGTCGGAGTGAGAAGGGCTTTACTGTCTCCAAAACAGTAAAACACACTGGCACATAGCTGAGATATCAATTATGTGTTCTAAAAGTAAATCAAACAACAACTTCAATGGTTGTGAGAAGCTCATGCCAAATTTATACAGATAGATAGATAGATAGATAGATAGATAGATAGATAGATAGATAGATAGATAGATAGATAGATAGATAGATAGATAGATAGATACTTTATCGATAGATACTTTATGTATCCCACAGGAAATTATTGATCTCCAGTAATTTAACAAGCAAAAGAAGAGAAACTAATACAAATACAAATAAAGTAAGTAAGTAAATAGGGTGCATTTATACAGCATATGGTTTGCAACAGAACAACAGTATGTGCAAATCGTGCATCTGGTATAATAGAATATGAATGTAGACTGTGTATCAGATATAAAATATATCAGACATAAGTACGGATGAGTGTAATAGTGGAAATAGATGGATAATAATAATAGCAATATATGTAGATAAAATAATATATTATATATACCGATATATACATACAGGTATGAATACAAGAATTTAAATATCAAGAAGAAATATGTAGTCTTGGAAACGGCGGTACAAATGTGTGTTTGAGTTTAAGTTAAGTAGTTAAGTTAAGTAGTCTTAAACTATTATTTATTATTCTACTGGAACAGGGAAGGCCTTTACCAAACTGTTGTCCCCTGGAAAGTTGGAAACCTTTTAGTTAATGATTGGATTTACTGTATACACCTGTATATGAGTTCACTGATTTAAATTGAATTAATATGCAAGGTTGTCTACCTTCTTCATAATGAAACTGCTCTGGGATACAAATGACTCATTTGTCCAAAAACTCAGACATTTTGTGGTATGATGGCATCACTGGATCTTTTATAGACAAGTTAATTCATGATAAGGTAATATTTGTCTATAGAGAGAGATTTATCTCCAAATTACTCATGTGCAGGTGCTAGAAAATTCCAGAATTTCATAAGGGATTTTTCATCCGGAATTCTTTTATGATAAATGATTTATTATTTTATATGACTGAAAATTATAATTTATTTTGTAGGGATGTAACGATACACTCTACCCACGATGCGATGCGATTCATGATACTGGGTTCACGATACGATTTTTTCCCGATTTTGTAAACAAAATTTAATTGTTTCCTTTTATTATTTCTCTTTAAAATAAAATAAAATACTGTATTTGTGGTTATTTTTATTTATCTAAATAATGAATGCCCTTTTATTTTTGAGGTAGGTACAATCTATGCAAAACAATGCTGCACATTTCCCTTTTTGTGAAAAAAAAAATTAAATGAAATAAATTCTACATTAAATAAATAAAAGATTAATACAAATAAAGAAAGTATCCTCACAGAAATAAATTTGGCTGGAAAATTCCAAACCTTGACGTCAACCAGGTGCGGTAAATGGCGCCAGTGCCCGCTGCTGTTTAAAGTGAATATCGATTCATTATACATACCCACATAGAAACCGAATTTCTGGTAAATTTGTGACATTTATTAACATTCAATCAATAAAATCTGTGATTTTGTAAATATAAACACATTTTAAATTTAATCCCTGTAACACACCTTTACAAAATGTTGGGGCAGAGTCATGTTTACTACCGTTAAGTAGCATGTGCCGAATGAAGTCATTGGTCTGCTAAAATAACCATGGACCTCCATGGTGTTTGGACAGCTCTTTTTGTCTTTGGCACAGAAAACTTCCAGTATATTTTTTCCAAAAGCAACATGAAATGTTGACTCATCTGATCACAGCTCACATTTCCACTGACCTGTGATTCATCTGAATTAAGATTCTGCATGATTCTACATAGAACTGAAGCAGCGGTTAACTGTGGTAAGTGACAAAGGTTTTCCAAAGTACTCCCAAACCTCTGTGGCTAGATTATTATATTTATATTAATGACGGTTTCTAATGCACTGCTACTGAGGGCTTAAGGGTCACACAGCAGTGATTTCCAGCCTTGACCTGCTTGGACTTGGCATTACATTCTTCTTGATTTCACAGATCTTCAATATATTATGTACGTTACGAAACAAACACCTAAATTATAATCTTGCATTGAAATGCTGAAATGCTCTTTTTGAACTTATTGACATTTCTTTAACAAAGTTTGGCACAAAGTGGCAAGCCAAGACCCATCTTTGCTTGCAAGACTAAACCTTTGGTGGATTCTTCTTTTATATTTTCACCTGCTTATTGTGGTGGCTAAGTGGGTAGCACTGTCGCCTCACAGCAAGAAGGTCCTGGGTTTGATTCCCCGGTGGGGCGGTCTGGGTCCTTTCTGTGTGGAGTTTCCTTCGGGTGCTCCGGTTTCCTCCCACAGTCCAAAGACATGCAAGTGAGACGAATTAAAGACACTAAATTGTCCATGACTGTGTTCGATATAATCTTGTGAACTGATGAACCTTGTGTAATGAGTAACTACCGTTCCTGTCATGAATGTAACCAAAAAGTGTAAAACATGATGGTAAAATCTGAATAAACAAACAAACCTGCTTATTGTGGAATGTTTACAAATGGTGTATGGTAAATATCGTATAAACCTTTTACTCTTATTTGGTCCAGTCCCAACTTTTTGAGTGTGTTGTGGGCATAAATGTGTAAATCTGTTTACATTTACAGAACAAATATGAAGTTGGCCAGCCAAAACATTAAAGGTCATTTAATTGTAAAACATTAAAAGTAATTTAATTGTATTTCTGTGATTTAAATAAAGGTTACTGTAATGTACTGTAATGTCAATTTGCAGTATGTCAAAATCGTGGTCCATTTAATGCAACCTCTAAGTCAGAAACAGGGTAACAGCAGTGAATGAAGAAATAACTCAGGACCAATACCAAATAGATTTCTCTTTGAAACCTAGTGCACTTTTAGTCTGTGAAAGTGAGTATTCCGTACTGTATGTAGTGCACTTTTGGAGTGAATGAGGAGCTAATTGAGAAACAGCCATTTCCGTCGGGTAAGGTCAGCTGGCCTTTGTCATGTGACCAGGAAGTGGTGAAACAATGATCAACTGAAACCTACGTTGGCATCGGTAACATTTTCGTTTTTATTTATGTTAGTTTAAATATTTTAGATTATTTGTAGGATTTATTTTATACTGTAATAAACACTAGTGAGCGAAAGGCAACCGGTGGTGAAATGGCTGTATGGAGCTAGGCAGATTCAAAACAACAACAACAAATAAACAGCATAGCTTCCTGTGTAAGACAAAGTGATTGGGGCTGTTTGTTGTATTTCTGCAGGGTGTGAGGACAAACATCTGGAGCTGATGATGAAACAATCAGCTGCGCTAACACTATTATTCCTGATTATCCATGTGTTCACAGCATACTGTGGTAAGTTTTAAGTTTTGGATCTAATGTTAAAGAGTCCACAATGGTTTGGACTGTATTGAATGATTCAGTGTCACACAATCATGGTATTTGTTAATAATACTGTATATTTAATTATTGACAGATGAGAAAGTGACCCTATTGTTAATAATACTGTATATTTAATTATTGACAGATGAGAAAGTGACCCTATTGTTAATAATACTGTATATTTGATTATTCACAGATGAGAAAGTGACCCTATTGTTAATAATACTGTATATTTGATTATTCACAGATGAGAAAGTGACCCTATTGTTAATAATACTGTATATTTGATTATTCACAGATGAGAAAGTGACCCTATTGTTAATAATACTGTATATTTAATTATTGACAGATGAGAAAGTGACCCTATTGTTAATAATACGGTATATTTAATTATTGACAGATGAGAAAGTGACCCTATTGTTAATAATACTGTATATTTGATTATTCACAGATGAGAAAGTGACCCTATTGTTAATAATACTGTATATTTGATTATTCACAGATGAGAAAGTGACCCTATTGTTAATAATACTGTATATTTAATTATTGACAGATGAGAAAGTGACCCTATTGTTAATAATACTGTATATTTGATTATTCACAGATGAGAAAGTGACCCTATTGTTAATAATACTGTATATTTGATTATTCACAGATGAGAAAGTGACCCTATTGTTAATAATACTGTATATTTAATTATTGACAGATGAGAAAGTGACCCTATTGTTAATAATACTGTGTATTTGATTATTGACAGATGAGAAAGTGACCCTATTGTTAATAATACTGTATATTTGATTATTGACAGATGAGAAAGTGACCCTATTGTTAATAATACTGTGTATTTAATTATTCACAGATGAGAAAGTGACCCTATTGTTAATAATACTGTATATTTAATTATTGACAGATGAGAAAGTGACCCTATTGTTAATAATACTGTATATTTGATTATTCACAGATGAGAAAGTGACCCTATTGTTAATAATACTGTATATTTGATTATTCACAGATGAGAAAGTGACCCTATTGTTAATAATACTGTATATTTAATTATTGACAGATGAGAAAGTGACCCTATTGTTAATAATACTGTGTATTTGATTATTGACAGATGAGAAAGTGACCCTATTGTTAATAATACTGTATATTTGATTATTGACAGATGAGAAAGTGACCCTATTGTTAATAATACTGTGTATTTAATTATTGACAGATGAGAAAGTGACCCTATTGTTAATAATACTGTATATTTAATTATTGACAGATGAGAAAGTGACCCTATTGTTAATAATACTGTATATTTGATTATTGACAGATGAGAAAGTGACCCTATTGTTAATAATACTGTGTATTTAATTATTGACAGATGAGAAAGTGACCCTATTGTTAATAATACTGTATATTTGATTATTCACAGATGAGAAAGTGACCCTATTGTTAATAATACTGTATATTTGATTATTCACAGATGAGAAAGTGACCCTATTGTTAATAATACTGTATATTTAATTATTGACAGATGAGAAAGTGACCCTATTGTTAATAATACTGTGTATTTGATTATTGACAGATGAGAAAGTGACCCTATTGTTAATAATACTGTATATTTGATTATTGACAGATGAGAAAGTGACCCTATTGTTAATAATACTGTGTATTTAATTATTGACAGATGAGAAAGTGACCCTATTGTTAATAATACTGTATATTTAATTATTGACAGATGAGAAAGTGACCCTATTGTTAATAATACTGTATATTTAATTATTGACAGATGAGAAAGTGACCCTATTGTTAATAATACTGTATATTTGATTATTGACAGATGAGAAAGTGACCCTATTGTTAATAATACTGTGTATTTAATTATTGACAGATGAGAAAGTGACCCTATTGTTAATAATACTGTATATTTAATTATTGACAGATGAGAAAGTGACCCTATTGTTAATAATACTGTATATTTAATTATTGACAGATGAGAAAGTGACCCTATTGTTAATAATACTGTATATTTAATTATTGACAGATGAGAAAGTGACCCTATTGTTAATAATACTGTATATTTAATTATTGACAGATGAGAAAGTGACCCTATTGTTAATAATACTGTATATTTGATTATTGACAGATGAGAAAGTGACCCTATTGTTAATAATACTGTATATTTAATTATTGACAGATGAGAAAGTGACCCTATTGTTAATAATACTGTATATTTGATTATTGACAGATGAGAAAGTGACCCTCTTGTTAATAATACTGTATATTTAATTAATGACAGATGAGAAAGTGACCCTATTGTTAATAATACTGTGTATTTGATTATTCCCAGATGAGAAAGTGACCCTCTTGTTAATAATACTGTATATTTAATTATTGACAGATGAGAAAGTGACCCTATTGTTAATAATACTGTATATTTAATTATTGACAGATTAGAAAGTGACCCTATTGTTAATAATACTGTATATTTGATTATTCCCAGATGAGAAAGTGACCCTATTGTTAATAATACTGTATATTTAATTATTCCCAGATGAGAAAGTGACCCTATTGTTAATAATACTGTATATTTAATTATTGACAGATTAGAAAGTGACCCTATTGTTAATAATACTGTATATTTGATTATTCACAGATGAGAAAGTGACCCTATTGTTAATAATACTGTATATTTAATTATTGACAGATGAGAAAGTGACCCTATTGTTAATAATACTGTATATTTAATTATTCACAGATGAGAAAGTGACCCTAAGTGCTCCAGCTACTGTTGATTTAGAAGAGGGGTTCTCGAAAAATATCACCATCACAGCAAGGTATGTTAAGTGTCCTAGTGTGTGTTAATCAGAGGTGCAAAGAGTACTAAAATATTGTACTCAAGTTAAAGTACTATTACTTTATTGAATTTTTACTTAAGTATGAGCAGAATTACTAGTCTAAAAATCTACTCAAGTAAAAAGTAACTCATTTAAAATGTACTCAGAGTAAACGTTACTAAGTTACTTTTTTAACAGGAGGGCGTGTCTCTCCTGTGTAATGCAAACAGGGCAAGTGGATATAAATCTCACAATAGTTGTTTTTAATTAAAATATAATAGAAAAAAACATGTTGATACAAATCAACATAAAAAATTTTAAAATCACCCTTCCCTCCCTACTCTATAACTAAATTACAGCTCCTTTATTTTAGCACCAGTTTATTTTCCATCGCAGAATTCACTGATTTCCCAGATGCGATTTTTTTTGCGTTTTTTTTACTTAGTAACGGATATTATTTAAAATGTAGCGAATTACAATTCTTAATACAAAACATACTTAAGTAAAAGTAAAATTACTGGTTGTAAAATCTACTTTAAAAAGTATAAGTACACAAAAAAACTACTCAATTACAGTAATGAGAGTAAATGTAATTCGTTACTTTCCACCTCTAATGTTAATTTATATCGAATATCCTCTTAAAATGTTAACTAGGATGTTAATTTTTTATTAATTTTTTGCAGTTCTCCACTGAATGTTACTGCGAGCATCTATTTTAACGTTACATTTCACTCCAAAAATGTCTCTTCGATCGTTGGTCTTCCAGAAGAGGTACATTTAATTTTTTTTTATGTTGTTTAATATAATTTGTTTAAATGTTAACAACTTCTCTTGCAGTTATTTGTGGTCTGTAAAATAAAATTACAGCAGACATGAGGAATAGACAAATTGTGTAGATAGTACACATGTACGCCAAACTGTCAGCGTTTGCACATTACACTGATCAACCATAACAATAAAACCACCTCCTTGTTTCTACACTCACTGTCTATTTTATTAGCTTTACTTACCATATAGAAGCACTTTGTAGTTCTACAATTACTGACTGTAGTCTATCTGTTTCTCTGCATACTTTTTTTTAGCCTGCTTTCACCCTGTTATTTAATGATCAGGACCCCCACAGGACCACCACAGAGCAGGTATTATTTAGATGGTGGATGATTCTCAGCACTGCAGTGACACTGACACGGTGGTGGTGTGTTAGTGTGTGTTGTGTTGGTAGGAGTGGATCAGACACAGCATCGCTGCTGGAGTTTTTAAATACCGTGTCCACTCACTGTCCACTCTATTAGACACTTTTATCTGGTTGGTCCTCCCTGTAGATGTAAAGTCAGAGACGATCGCTCATCTATTGCTGCTGTTTGAGTTGGTCATCTTCTAGACCTTCATCAGTGGTCACAGGACGCTGCCCATAGGGCGCTGTTGGCTGGATATATTTTTGGTCCTGTGGGGGTCCTGACCATTGAAGAACAGCATGAAAGGGGGCTCACAAAGCATGCAGAGAAACAGATGGACTTAAATTGTCTGTAATTGTAGAGCTACAAAGTGCTTCTATATGGTGAGTGGAGCTGATAAAACGGACAGTGAGTGTAGAAACAAGGAGGTGCAAACAAGGAGGACTCAGAAATGACTTGATGACACCTAATAATAACAATAATTATCAGCTTTAACACCTTTTAGAAACAGAATTCATAGAGCACCACTGTTACACTGCTGTGCATTTGCACCGCGTATATGACTTATGTCAAGGAGTACACTGATCATCATAGATATGAACATGAGTAAAGGAGAAAGTGATAAAAGGTAAAAAGTAAATGTGACTTATTTTTCCAGTCTTAAGTAACCTTGGTTTGGATAAATAGCTGGTAAGGAGCACATGTATTACCCCCATGTGATGTGTACTCCAAAGGAACGCATGATACAATTTCCTGGACCCACTTTATCATCCACAGCCTTACATAATACATATTTATTTATTTATAGCTAACAAGGTTCTGTATTTGCTAAATTCTGAGCATTACTTCTATTATTTCTCCCACATGTTTAGGTTGTTTTGCCGGCAGACAATACATCAACCCAATTTGAAGTGCAAGCCAAGTATGTTGGACAGATGACTGCTTATCTGTACAGCAACAACAGTGATATTCTAAGGTAGGTTGCTTATCACTGTCCTGTGTTTAGGTGTCCAGTTACGTATTAATTTAATATTGTGGGGACCAACACAATATTAGGAAGGTGGTCATAATGTTATGCCTGATATAGTCGGTACTATACATAGCTACACCTAGTAGCCACTTGATTCTTGATACCATGATAATACTTGGTCATTCTGATGGTATTATGTTATTGCTGCAGATTTGTCAGCTGCACTTTATGACCTAATCTCTCATTCTACCATCCCAAAGGGACATTATTAAATTTAGTTCTGGTGACGTACACTGAATTTATTGGCAGGTTCATGAAACCAGCTGGAAGAAGCCATTCTAGTAAATTGTGGACATACAAGGATGCACATGGTCAGAGCAACAGTATACAGATAGGCTGTGCTAATCAAACAATGCCACAATATTAAACCACCACCAGTCTCAACTTTTCCTTGGGAAGCAAATCATATTTTCACAAAATTTGTCAAATATGTCAATTGAAGCCATTTTGATGCAACTTTAGATCCCTCAAATATCTGTACCAACATGTGTCCATACAAACTGTCAAGTTATGCTAAGAGGGTGTTTTTCTGATGGTCACTTATAATCCAGGAACCACAAACAAACATGTCATGACCAAGAAGCAAGCTTTACATCGTTTAGATGTGGCCGTGCAAGAAAGAAGCTCCTAAAACTTCATTTTCTTTGTCCAGGTTATCAGCAACAAACATTAGTGAAGTTGCTGGTTTTGGAACGGGGCCTTATTTCATGCACATAGTGTCAGTGGTGATATAAATCTTGCTAGACTTTGGACACTGTGACCTGTTTAGCAGTTTTAAGTGGTTTTGGCTGGACAAACTTCCTCTGAGTAATGGGTGATGGTTTGAGTTTTATTTTTAACCTTTGAAAAGAGACTTATGTACTTTGTAATGGGGGCAGTCAGGCCAGTACTATGTACATGGGCACAGAGAAGCCACCAGATGTAGGCAATCACCACCACATTTATGACTGAAAATGTTTGGTGTATATTTTTGAACTAGGTGATTTCTTTTATAAAACGCCCCCAAAACTAAGTTCATGAAAATTCCAGTCATGTAGTCTCAGACTGCTTTGACATACACTATATTGCCAAAAGTATTCGCTCGTCTGCCTTCACACGCATATGAACTTGAGTGACATCCCACTCTTAATCCATAGGGTTTAATATGATGTGGGCCCACCCTTTGCAGCTATACCAGTTTCAACTCTTCTGGGAAGGCTTTCCACAAGGTTTAGGAGTGTGTTTATGGGAATTTTTGACCATTCTTCCAGAAGCGCATATGTGAGGTCAGACACTGGTGTTGCTCTAATTCATCCCAAAGGTGTTGCTCCTGAGAGCATCCCATTCTTTCACAAATGTTTGTAGAAGCAGTCTACATGCCAAGGTGCTTGGTTTTATACACCAATGGCCATGGAAGTGATTGGAACACCTGAATTCAATGATTTGGATGGGTGAGTGAATACTTTTGACAATATAGTGTAAGTGTCCCGTAAAAGTATGTACAGCTTTGGTCTCAAATGTGAAAAGGTTTGGTGTGATAAGGTGCATAGTCTGTTCCCATTTCAAGGTTTTAATTCCTAAAGGAGCAAAACAGATCTTTGCTTTATTGCACTTATACAAACCTGCTAGTAGTTCGGTTCTTTTTATTTGTTAAACAGCATCATTATTATTTATTTATATTATTGTTCATTGTGGACTTCCACAATATTGATTCCTACTTTCACTTCCTATATAGTGGCTAAAACTGTTGCCTTTTTCTTTTTTTAATGTCTGGAAAATACATGTAATGTTTCTTACTATTATTTTTGTAGATTACATTTAATTGTGTCCACCGAACAAGCCCGTGAGAATTACTAATAATGGTGTGTAAAATAAAATGTATATTCTATTAATACAATATTAGTGCATTCAATAATCTTTTAGTAATTGCACTGGTTTTTAGCTCTTTTTTAATTATGTTACTTTTTAACTTATTTAATCATTTAAAAATGCAGCCTGATTTAAACTGATATTAATCTTTTTTGTATTTATTTATTTAGGGTGGCACAGTGTCTCAGGGGGTAGCCCTGTCACCTTACAGTGAGATGGTCCTGGATTCGATTCCTAGATGGAGCGGTCTGGGTTTTCTCTGTGTGAATTTTGCATGTTCTCTTTGTGTTTGCACTGTTTTCCTTCGGGGGCTCTTGAAACTACCTGTCCTGTCATGAATGTAACCAAAGCATGACATTGAAATTCTAATAAATAAATAGTCTTTTTTTATTTTTAGAAAGCATTGTGTAGTCTCATGGGACTTTTATTAGAAAAACTGTGAACGTGGCCACATTCAACATTCCCCAGACTTCAGATCTCATTAAGAGACCCTGTGTATGAAATGGTTTATAAATAAACTCGAAAAGCCTTGAAAAGTTATGCCATTAAAAAAAAAACCCTTCTGACCGAACAGAAATAATAATTCACTTGTTCTATGTGATAACCTGAACATATTTCACCTACATTATTATGAACTTTTAGTCTCTAAAGTATTGTTAACCTGGTATATTCAATATCTTAAAAATGTGTAACAAATAACATCTATATCTCTTGTTCTTGGAAAGCTGTACTAATAATATAATACTGACCCATCACCTCACTCCTGTGTGGCTGTACAGTGTATGAGTTCATTTCTCCTTACATGATTACTTTTCTTCATAGCTCACAGACTCGAATCAGATTTTTGATCGTCAGGAGCAACATCCTCACTATCATCAACCAGGTTATTGGGTGGATCTACTTTCTGGCCTGGTCTATTTCCTTCTATCCTCAAGTCTATGAAAACTGGAAAAGGAAAAGGTAAATAAGCTGAGAGCTGCTGAAATATAATTACATACATGACCTTTTAATTACATACGTCATTAATACTGTGATGTTCTTTGCAGCGTGGTGGGCCTAAACTTCGATTTCCTCTCACTTAACCTCACGGGTTTTATTGCATATAGCGTCTTCAACGTCGGCCTCTTTTGGATACCTTACATAAAGGTAAATCATTTTGTTTTAATTTCTTCAGTAGATGAAATTAACTCCTAAAGTCTTTTACTCTGCAACACATTCCAAAAAAAGTTGGGACAGTAAAGCATTTACCACTTTGTAATGTTGCCATTCCTTTTCACCACACTTAAAAATTGTTTTGGCACCGAGGAGACCAAGTGATTTAGTGTTTCAGCTTTTATTTTTTTTGTCCCATTGTTCCTGCAAACACGTCTTAAGATGTGCAACAGTACGGGGTCGTCGTTGTCACATTTTTTTGTTTTAAAATTCTCCACACATTCTCTATTGGGGACAGGTCAGGACTACAGGCCAGTCCAGTACCCATCCCCTCTTCTTCCACAGCCATGCCTTTGTAATGTGTGCAGCATGTGGTTTTGCACTGTCTTGTTGAAAAATGCATGGACGTCCCTGGAAAAGATGACATCTTAAAGGCAGCATATGTTGCTCTAAGATCTCAATGTACTTTTCTGCATTAATTCTGCGATCACAGAAGTGTAAATGACCTTTGCCAAGGGCACTGACACAGCCCCATACCATGACAGACCCTGGCTTTTGGACTTGTTGCTGATAACAGTCTGGATGGTCCTTTTTGTCTTTGGTCTGGAGCACACGGCATCTATTTTTTTCCAAAAAAGACCTGGAATGCTGATTCATCTGACCACAATACACGTTTCCACTGTGATGGTCCATCCTAGATGCCTCAGAGCCCAAAGAAGTCGACGCCGCTTCTGGACATGGTTAGCATAAGGCTTCTTTTTTGCACAGTAAAGTTTTAAGTGGTGTTTGTGCATGTATGTAACTCTGTATTGTAGTGCTTGACAAAGGTTTGCCAGAGTAATCCCTCACCCATGTGGTTATATCAGCTATTGAGTGCTGGTTCTTGATGCAGTGCCGTCTGAGGGATCGAAGATCACAGGCGTTCAGTTTAAGCTTGCATCCTTGACCTTTACACATGGAAATTTCTCCCGATTCCTTGAATCGTTTAATGATATTATGTACTGTAGAGGGAGAAGTATGCAAATCCCTTAGGTCTTCTGGCCCCGTCCCAACAAAACATGAAATATCTTGGGTTCAAACTGTCTGCAATCAAATAAAATTCAAAGTAAATGGTGCTGTAGTTACTAGGGTCACAGAAATAATAATTTTCTTTACAGACTGGACACTTTGCCTGATGATGATGTTATTGGTTTTAATAAGCAGGCCTAATAAATAAATAACTCTTTATCAACAGGAGGAATTTTTGAAGAACAATCCCAATGGAATCAACCCAGTGGATGCTAATGACGTGTTCTTCAGTCTGCACGCCGTGGTCCTTACTCTCATCTACATCTTCCAGTGTGCAATATATGAGGTCAGTCCATGTCTGCATTAGTAAATATTAATTCTTTGTACATTTTTAATTCATACATGTATTTCAGCTTTATGAACCATGATCTTAAAGCTTGTTTTTTTTAAATGTTCCTTTTAGAGAGGAGGTCAGAAGGTATCAAAGGTGGCTATTCTTCTCCTGGTGTTTGCTTGGACGTTTGCTTTGATCACACTTTTTGTTGCTGTGGCTCAGAAGATCTCATGGCTGAATTATCTTTACTACTTCTCCTACATTAAACTGGGTATCACCCTGGTGAAGTACATCCCTCAGGTATGCAAAACAATTTGTTACTCATAATTAAGGCCCTACCTAATCGCGTCACACACCGTGTAATGCAAATTGCTGTAAGAATCAAAATTTAAGATTTGTGTTTATTGATTAAAAATTTTTATGAGGCACAATATGCAATACGAGGTGGTCCTAGCAATCATATGGTCATTACGTTAGTGTAACAGACGTTTCTGTGGTGTAGTGTGCTGACAATATTTGATGTACAGTGTATCACAAAAGTGAGTACACCCCTCACATTTCTGCAAATATTTCATTATATCTTTTCATGGGACAACACTATAGACATGAAACTTGGATATAACTTAGAGTAGTCAGTGTACAGCTTGTATAGCAGTGTAGATTTACTGTCTTCTGAAAATAACTCAACACACAGCCATTAATGTCTAAATAGGTCTAAATAGCTGGCAACATAAGTGAGTACACCCCACAGTGAACATGTTTAAATTGCGCCCAAATGTGTCGTTGTCCCTCCCTGGTGTCAAGTGTCAAGGTCCCAGGTGTAAATGGGGAGCAGGGCTGTTAAATTTGGTGTTTTGGGTACAATTCTCTCATACTGGCCACTGGATATTCAACATGGCACCTCATGGCAAAGAACTCTCTGAGGATGTGAGAAATAGAATTGTTGCTCTCCACAAAGATGGCCTGGGCTATAAGAAGATTGCTAACACCCTGAAACTGAGCTACAGCATGGTGGCCAAGGTCATACAGTGGTTTTCCAGGACAGGTTCCACTCGGAACAGGCTTCGCCAGGGTCGACCAAAGAAGTTGAGTCCACGTGTTCGGCGTCATATCCAGAGGTTGGCTTTAAAAAATAGACACATGAGTGCTGCCAGCATTGCTGCAGAGGTTGAAGACGTGGGAGGTCAGCCTGTCAGTGCTCAGACCATACGCCGCACACTGCATCAACTCGGTCTGCATGGTCGTCATCCCAGAAGGAAGCTGACGCACAAGAAAGCCAGCAAACAGTTTGCTGAAGACAAGCAGTCCAAGAACATGGATTACTGGAATGCCCTGTGGTCTGACGAGACCAAGATAAACTTGTTTGGCTCAGATGGTGTCCAGCATGTGTGGCGGCGCCCTGGTGAGAAGTACCAAGACAACTGTATCTTGCCTACAGTCAAGCATGGTGGTGGTAGCATCATGGTCTTGGGCTGCATGAGTGTTGCTGGCACTGGGGAGCTGCAGTTCATTGAGGGAAACATGAATTCCAACATGTACTGTGACATTCTGAAACAGAGCATGATCCCCTCCCTTCAAAAACTGGGCCTCATGGCAGTTTTCCGACAGGATAACGACCCCAAACACAACCTCCAAGATGACAACTGCCTTGCTGAGGAAGCTGAAGGTAAAGGTGATGGACTAAACCCAATTGAGCACCTGTGGCGCATCCTCAAGTGGAAGATGGAGGAGTTCAAGGTGTCTAACATCCACTAGCTCCGTGACGTCATCATGGAGGAGTGGAAGAGGATTCCAGTAGCAACCTGTGCAGCTCTGGTGAATTCCATGCCCAGGAGGGTTAAGGCAGTGATAATAATGGTGGTCACACAAAATATTGACACTTTGGGCACAATTTGGACATGTTCACTGTGGGGTGTACTCACTTATGTTGCCAGCCATTTAGACATTAATAGCTGTGTGTTGAGTTATTTTCAGAAGACAGTAAATCTACACTGCTATACGAGTTGTACACTGACTACTCTAAGTTATATCCAAGTTTCATGTCTACAGTGTCGTCCCATGAAAAGATATAATAAAATATTTGCAGAAATGTGAGGGGTGTACTCACTTTTGTGATACACTGTATGTGTTTATGTATTGAATGCTTTTTATCCCTTTGGGGATTCCATAATCAAAGGAAAAGTGTGCTTCTCTACACATGTGATCATCTCTATGCTCCAGAGCACAAAGCAAGTTCTATAAGGACATGGTGCAAAAGGAGCTCCAGTTGCCTTCACAAAACCCTAGTCCTGACACACTCCAAAGTGTCGTAGAAATGCTTTCCAGAGGAGTGGAAGATATTAAAGCTACATAGGAAAGAAGGTGAGAGCAATTTTGTCTTACCACTCTTAACTGCTTTCAGGCTTACATGAACTACAAAAGACAAAGCACAGAGGGTTGGAGCATCGGCAATGTGCTACTGGATTTCACAGGAGGCAGCTTCAGTCTGTTACAGATGATCCTGCAGTCTTATAACAATGGTAATGACACACACACACACACACACCTTCAGCTCCTTTAGGCTACTAGGCTCTCTCTTATGGAATCTTCCTTATCAGTTTTTTTTAAATAAGGCTTCTGTGGTTCTCAAACCATTATTGTGTGGATCTGTCCTGGTGGAAGATCCAATCACAGCTAATCATCCAGCTATGTGTCCTAAGATATGTTAGGGCCAGGGGTGAAAAGCAGCCCCAAAACATCACTGAGCCACAACCTAGTGGTGGGAATTATGTTATATATATATATATATATATATATATACAGTGTATCACAAAAGTGAGTACACCCCTCACATTTTTGCAGATATTTAAGTATATCTTTTCATGGGACAACACTGACAAAATTACACTTTGACACAATGAAAAGTAGTCTGTGTGCAGCTTATATAACAGTGTAAATTTATTCTTCCCTCAAAATAACTCAATATACAGCCATTAATGTCTAAACCACCGGCAACAAAAGTGAGTACACCCCTTAGTGAAAGTTCCTGAAGTGTCAATATTTTGTGTGGCCACCATTATTTCCCAGAACTGCCTTAACTCTCCTGGGCATGGAGTTTACCAGAGCTTCACAGGTTGCCACTGGAATGCTTTTCCACTCCTCCATGACGACATCACGGAGCCGGCGGATATTCGAGATTTTGCGTTCCTCCACCTTCCGCTTGAGGATGCCCCAAAGATGTTCTATTGGGTTTAGGTCTGGAAACATGCTTGGCCAGTCCATCACCTTTACCCTCAGCCTCTTCAATAAAGCAGTGGTCGTCTTAGAGGTGTGTTTGGGGTCATTATCATGCTGGAACACTGCCCTGCGACCCAGTTTCCGGAGGGAGGGGATCATGCTCTGCTCAGTATTTCACAGTACATATTGGAGTTCATGTGTCCCTCAATGAAATGTAACTCCCCAACACCTGCTGCACTCATGCAGCCCCAGACCATGGCATTCCCACCACCATGCTTGACTGTAGGCATGACACACTTATCTTTGTACTCCTCACCTGATTGCCGCCACACATGCTTGAGACCATCTGAACCAAACAAATTAATCTTGGTCTCATCAGACCATAGGACATGGTTCCAGTAATCCATGTCCTTTGTTGACATGTCTTCAGCAAACTGTTTGCGGGCTTTCTTGTGTAGAGACTTCAGAAGAGGCTTCCTTCTGGGGTGACAGCCATGCAGACCAATTTGATGTAGTGTGCGGCGTATGGTCTGAGCACTGACAGGCTGACCCCCCACCTTTTCAATCTCTGCAGCAATGCTGACAGCACTCCTGCGCCTATCTTTCAAAGACAACAGTTGGATGTGACGCTGAGCACGTGCACTCAGCTTCTTTGGACGACCAACACGAGGTCTGTTCTGAGTGGACCCTGCTCTTTTAAAATGCTGGATGATCTTGGCCACTGTGCTGCAGCTCAGTTTCAGGGTGTTGGCAATCTTCTTGTAGCCTTGGCCATCTTCATGTAGCGCAACAATTCGTCTTTTAAGATCCTCAGAGAGTTCTTTGCCATGAGGTGCCATGTTGGAACTTTCAGTGACCAGTATGAGAGAGTGTGAGAGCTGTACTACTAAATTGAACACACCTACTCCCTATGCACACCTGAGACCTAGTAACACTAACAAATCACATGACATTTTGGAGGGAAAATGACAAGCAGTGCTCAATTTGGACATTTAGGGGTGTAGTCTCTTAGGGGTGTACTCACTTTTGTTGCCGATGGTTTAGACATTAATGGCTGTATATTGAGTTATTTTGAGGGAAGAATAAATTTACACTGTTATATAAGCTGCACACAGACTACTTTTCATTGTGTCAAAGTGTCATTTTGTCAGTGTTGTCCCATGAAAAGATATACTTAAATATCTGCAGAAATGTGAGGGGTGTACTCACTTTTGTGATACACTGTATATATATATACAGTGTATCACAAAAGTGAGTACACCCCTCACATTTCTGCAAATATTTCATTATATCTTTTCATGGGACAACACTATAGACATGAAACTTGGATATAACTTAGAGTAGTCTGTGTACAGCTTGTATAGCAGTGTAGATTTACTGTCTTCTGAAAATAACTCAACACACAGCCATTAATGTCTAAATGGCTGGCAACATAAGTGAGTACACCCCACAGTGAACATGTCCAAATTGTGCCCAAAGTGTCAATATTTTGTGTGACCACCATTATTATCCAGCACTGCCTTAACCCTCCTGGGCATGGAATTCACCAGAGCTGCACAGGTTGCTACTGGAATCCTCTTCCACTCCTCCATGATGACATCATGGAGCTGGTGGATGTTAGACACCTTGAACTCCTCCACCTTCCACTTGAGGATGCGCCACAGGTGCTCAATTGGGTTTAGTCCATCACCTTTACCTTCAGCTTCCTCAGCAAGGCAGTTGTCATCTTGGAGGTTGTGTTTGGGGTCGTTATCCTGTTGGAAAACTGCCATGAGGCCCAGTTTTCGAAGGGAGGGGATCATGCTCTGTTTCAGAATGTCACAGTACATGTTGGAATTCATGTTTCCCTCAATGAACCGCAGCTCCCCAGTGCCAGCAACACTCATGCAGCCCAAGACCATGATGCTACCACCACCATGCTTGACTGTAGGCAAGATACAGTTGTCTTGGTACTTCTCACCAGGGCGCCGCCACACATGCTGGACACCATCTGAGCCAAACAATTTATCTTGGTCTCGTCTGACCACAGGGCATGCCAGTAATCCATGTTCTCTGACTGCTTGTCTTCAGCAAACTGTTTGCGGGCTTTCTTGTGCGTCAGCTTCCTTCTGGGATGACGACCATGCAGACCGAGTTGATGCAGTGTGCGGCGTATGGTCTGAGCACTGACAGGCTGACCTCCCACGTCTTCAACCTCTGCAGCAATGCTGGCAGCACTCATGTGTCTATTTTTTAAAGCCAACCTCTGGATATGACGCCGAACACGTGGACTCAACTTCTTTGGTCGACCCTGGCGAAGCCTGTTCCGAGTGGAACCTGTCCTGGAAAACCGCTGTATGACCTTGGCCACCATGCTGTAGCTCAGTTTCAGGGTGTTAGCAATCTTCTTATAGCCCAGGCCATCTTTGTGGAGAGCAACAATTCTATTTCTCACATCCTCAGAGAGTTCTTTGCCATGAGGTGCCATGTTGAATTTCCAGTGGCCAGTATGAGAGAATTGTACCCAAAACACCAAATTTAACAGCCCTGCTCCCCATTTACACCTGGGACCTTGACACATGACACCAGGGAGGGACAACGACACATTTGGGCACAATTTGGACATGTTCACTGTGGGGTGTACTCACTTATGTTGCCAGCTATTTAGACATAAATGGCTGTGTGTTGAGTTATTTTCAGAAGACAGTAAATCTACACTGCTATACAAGTTGTACACTGACTACTCTAAGTTATATCCAAGGTTCATGTCTATAGTGTTGTCCCATGAAAAGATATAATGAAATATTTGCAGAAATGTGAGGGGTGTACTCACTTTTGTGATACACTGTATATATATAACTAAATTCCCCAGATCTCAATCCAGTCAAGCATCTGTGGGATGTGCTGGACAAACAAGTCCGACACAAGGCCCCACCTTACAACTTACTTAGTTAAAGAATCTGCTGCTGACATCTTGGTGCCAGATACCACAGCACATCTTCAGGGGTCTAGTGGAGTCCATGGGTCGACGGGTCAGGGCTGTTTTTAGGAAGGTGGTCGTAATGTTAATTATTATATCTAGTTCTCTTTAATTACATTTTGATTCTGTTTACTTTGCAGATGAGTGGAAGCTTATATTCGGAGATCCGACAAAATTCGGCCTGGGCCTTTTCTCCATATTTTTCGACATCATATTTATGATACAGCATTATTGCCTATATTGTAAAAAAGCTCCGGTATATCAGATACTGGGTGAAGAGGAATGAGGAATTTGGCTCGGGAGAATGTGCCTCACTGATCTGATGCCACTGAAGGTGCCTTAGTAGAGTAACCAGGATTTTTTTATGATTTTAAAGTGACTTTGAAGGATTTTAAAGAATTGTACAGTATAACATTTTAAAGTCATTCATGTGTTTTATATAAATATATAAAAAGAATTTGGAAAGCATTTGCATATAGGCTAGTAAAATTTAATTGTTGAAATGTGCTTTTTGTTCTTAAAAGCAACTAACAACTATTAAAATACTTTTAATTCAGCCTCATTCAAGTTTTACTTGCTATTTTAATTAAATAAATACATCACTAGTTGGCATTAAGACAGATTGTTCGGGTGTGTGGATAGATCATGACAATGTGTTTGTACCTCTTTTTTTGGGGGGGTTGGCAAGGCTTTAATTTGTCTACAGTTACTCTTCTCTCCATGTGTTATTACATTTTACCTCCTCTATTGCTCCTGACTTCCATTCTGACCAAGGGCCGTGAGTCTCGCTTGCCCCCTATAAGACGTATGCAGTAGCCGTAGACAGGTTCATATGGAGATTCGTATTGCGCGTGGAGAGTCACGCACCGATTTCTATTATCCATGTCCCTGTGCAGGCGCCATGGATCAGCCAGCAGAGGTCAGAATTACAGCCGTTTTTTTGGCATTCTATTTTCACACAAGCCAATCATTGACTGTATAGGCGCCTGGCCTGACGATAGGAGAGCTAAGATTCGAACTAATGACTTTGAGTCTGTAAAACCACTGTGCCCTTTAGCTTTAGTTTCATGCTTTGTATAAAGCTCCTCCCACAGTCCAAAAACATACAGTCGGACTAATTGGAGACACTGAATTTCCTTATAGGTGAATGTGTGTATGTGTGTCTGCTCTGCGATGGACTGGTGCCCCGTCCAGGGTGTTGGTGTGTGCCTTGCGCCCATTGAAAGCTGGGATAGGCTCCAGTACCCCGACCAAGACTTTGTTTAACAGGTTTGGTCTGATGGAACTTTAGTAACTTGCACAAAGCCTTAACCGTAACACTCTTAGGATGTCAAAATGCATGTAGCTATATAGTGTTCCTTAATATTGATGCTGTTATATTAGATTGACCACTTATCACACTGATCAATAACACTTGCTCCATTTAAAATCTTATTCAGCTCGACAGCATGTTTGGATTAGGAATGAAATGCTGAATGAGGTAATGTTACACAAATACTTTTATTTATGGCCAAGTGTGCATTATCAGTTTCGAATAGTGTAAGAGCGATAAGATCATTTTTTGTTAGCGTTTATTCATCTGTGTGTAATCAGTGCTCATCTGGAAACTGAGTTTTCTGTATCAGCTGGAATTGTGAAATGCTGGTTTGGATTAAAGAAGGACATGAGTAATGGATTAGCTATGGCATCTAGTTTAATAGGCCGGCCAATGTAAAACATGCACATGTGGAAGAAGAGAAACAGATGTGCTGCTTTGTGTATGTGTTTATTTTCATGGTTTTTTTACATTATAACATTTGCTGTAATCTGGTCACAGTGATGAATTAAGATCCAGTGGTAATGACTGGCATGATGTAAAACAGGTAGTGTTGGTTGTACAGCTCACGGCTTCAGAGTTCAATCTTGGCGTTTATATTTACATTTTCAGCATTTAGCAGACGCCTTTATCCAAAGCGACGTACAGTACAGTTACAGTATACAATCTGAGCAATTGAGGTTTAAGGGCCTTGCTCGAGTGCCCAACAGCAGCAACCTGGCAGTGGTGAGGCTTGAACCAGCAACCTTTTGATTACTAGTCCAGTGTCCTAACCACTAGGCTACGTCTTGCCCATTGACCATTGATAATTAGAGCCTGTGTGGGTTTTCTTACCTCTATCATTTTACAGCATTTTATTTGTTTTTACTTATTGCTTTATCCTGGTCAGGGTAGCAGTCTGGGCAAGCCAGCAAGTCTTTTACAGACCTGTTTACACATCTATGCAAATAAGGCAGGGAAAGTGTCCAGAGTATCAAACCCTGGCCCTTGTGACTTGTTTCTTTGTGGCACACACACTACCATTTCAACTACCGTGTCACCACAATATGTAAATATGTGACCCCAAATAGTTTCCTGATGTGTGTGTAAATAAATGGGGTATTTTGTGATGGGCTTGTGCAGAAATAAAGTAATTAAACATACAGTAACTAGGCACAGTGGTCCAGCAGCTTCAGGGTCCTTGGGCCACGGGTTCGATATTTACCTTCAGCAACTTTTCGTCTTTGCTAGACTGGCTACTTTTAACTGCCTGTAAATGTAAAAGTGAGGGTGTGTAGAGAAATCATAAATAATGCACTAATCTTACATACAGATCACAGAAGTGTAAATGACCTTTGCCAAGGGCACTGACACAGCCCCATACCATGACAGACCCTGGCTTTTGGACTTTTTTTGCCAAAAAAGACCTGGAATGCTGATTCATCTGAGCACAATACACGTGTTTTCTGTGTGATGGTCCATCCTAGATGCCTCTGAGCCCAAAGAAGTTGATGCCGCTTCTGGACATGGACGTTTTTTGCACAGTAAAGTTTTAAGTGGCATTTGTGCATGTAACTCTGTATTATAGTGCTTGACAAAGGTTTGCCAAAGTAATCCCTCACCCATGTGGTTATATCAGCTATTGTTGAGTGGCGGTTCTTGATGCAGTGCCGTTTGAGGGATCGAAGATCACGGGTGTTCAGCTTAAGCATGCTCCTTTGGCCTTTACACACCAAAATTCCTCCTGATTCCTTGAAAGGGAGAAATATGCAAATTCCTTCCAATCTTTCTCTGAGGTACATTGTTTTTAAACATTTCAATTTGTTAATTTGTTGATAAACTGGAGATCCTCTGATCATCTTTGCTCATCAAAGACTCAGCCTTTCCTTGATGCTTTTGTACCAAACCATGATTACAATCACCTGTTGATGTCACCTGTTTGGAATCACATCATCATTTAGTTTTTTCACCTCATTACTAGCCCTAAATTACCCCCATCCCAACTTTTCTTGCAATGTGTTGCAGGCCTGAAATGCAGGAATGGATGTACTGTATATGAACAAATGAAATATCTTGCGTTCAAACTGTCTGCAATCAAATAAAAGTCAAAGTAAATGTAAGGAACACTGTGTTTTTATTTAATTTGCATTTTTCATAACGTCCCAACTTTTTCTGATTTAGGGTTGTAGATGCTGTAATTGTATTCACTTTGCCTTTCTCAGAATTAAACTACACTCTTGTTTACATCCCTGATTTAGGAAGAGCAACATTTCTGTTGTTGCCCACCCAAAGATGGCGCTCTTGTAACGCCTATGAGTCCATCATCATGTAGGCTCGTTTAGGTAAAATGCAGAACAAGTTCAGTTATAGTTGTAACTAGAGCTGGCTGATTTATCATTCATTAAGCGATTTATAAAGCGGTTTTAATTGTTTTTAAACAGTGTTTTTAGATGTGGCAGTAGTAGATGATTTTTTAAAATGCTAAAAGTTGAAGTAGATCAGTGTGTTTTAATTTCTGAATGGCTGTTGTGGATGAGTTGTAGATCAGTGGCACATGTTAATGATGCCATCAAGGGTGAGTGGCAATAAATGGTGCTCTGTTGAAACGTATCTTCGTGTGTTATTTGTTTTACACACAAACAATGGCCTTACGTTAAGTGTTATTTACATTAAGCAACAGTATCGGATCGGATTACGTGTTTTTTTTCCTTCCGATATCCGATCCAATGATTTGGGCCAATATCGGTGCCAGCCCTAGTTGTAACTACTTATTAAACAATCTTTACTGTGTGTAAGGGAGTCTTTTGTGGGGAAAAAATATCACATCAATGAAAAATCACATCAATTACACTCTTGGCGTATTACTAAGTAAAGGAAAGTAAAGTGTACAGTAAGTGGACACGGTATTTAAAAACTCCAGCAGTGCTGGTCACTTATACCAGCACAATACACACTAACACACCACCACCATGTCAGTGTCACTGCAGTGCTGAGAATGACCCACCACCCAAATAATACCTGCTCTGTCGTGGTCCTGACCATTGAAGAACAGGGTGAAAGGGGGCTAACAAAGCACGCAGAGAAACAGATGGACTACAGTCAGTACTTGTAGAACTACAAAGCATGGCTGGATTACTGACCGGGCCAGTGGGGCCAGCGCCCAGGGGCCCTTGAGGTCAGGGGGCCCCGGGGGGGCCCTGGCCCAAAACATTTTGCGATGCCTATCAACATTTATGATACAATATATTTTTATTTCCGAGGGCCCTCCATTTTAAGGATCCTCTGACTATTAGGGACTTTGACCCCAGGGCCTCTTGGGGGCCCTAGCCATGCTTTTGGGGCCCCTAGCCATGCTTTTGGGCCCTAGCCAAAATACTCCTCTGTTATAGTTGACTCCACTCCAGACCTTGCTCATGTGGACCAACTTACTTTTATTTTCAGGTTTGTTAATAATGACGGACATGTAGTTGAGCGTTTTCTAGCTTTCGAGCCTATTGAAAACCATAGTGGGGACAGTTTGGCAGAGTGTGTCGTTGCTATGGTGGAGAATCTGGGCCTAGACTTATCCAACTGTAGGGGCCAGTCATATGATAATGCAAGTAACATGTCGGGAAAGTACAATGGAGTCCAAGCTCATCTTAAACAAAGAAACCCTTTGATTTGTTATGTCCCCTGTGCAGCACATTCACTGAATTTAGTTGGTGTCAATGCTGTTGACAGTAGCCCAGAAGCTGGACGTTTTTTTGACTTTGTACAGGCAATGTACATATTTTGTGCATCATCTACACACAGGTGGGGAAAGGTTTTCCGTGATACTGATATCAAACTCACACTGAAATCACTGTCAGGTACTCGATGGAGCGCACGAGCTGAGTCAACTAAGGCTCTTTGGAAATATTATGCACAACTGAGAGAGGCATTGAATGATATGTCTAAAGATATGGAGGAGAAATGTGTAACTCGAAGTGAAGCCTCTGCACTCTGTGACAAATTGGACATGTTGGAGATGACCTTCATGGCATACTTCTGGGACACAATACTACAGAGGTTCCAAGCCACAAGCCTGCAGCTGCAGAAGCATGATATTGACATATGTACAGCTACACAACTTCTCTTGTCTTTACGAGACTTTGTGGCAGCACAGAGAGATAACTTTGAGGTGTTTGAAGGGGCAGCTTTAAATGTCACCACTGCTGTTTTCCAAGAGTACAGGCATGACCTCCAGCGTACAAAGAAGCGCAAAATTATGTCTTATGATAGTGCAGAGCCAGGTGTAGCATTTAACGGAAAGGACAAGTTTCGGATCGAAACTTTCAATGTTGTCATTGACAAACTTGTGTCCTGTCTCAACCACCGTTTGAATGCATACACACACTAAACTGAGCTATTTGATGTTCTTTTCATGCCTGACAATATGTCCAACAGTGAGCTCACTTTAAAGGCTAACTCACTCACTGCAGCATATCCTTCAGATCTGAACATGAGCCTGGCAGATGAATTGATACAATACAAATCATTCATAACAGAAAAAGAAAAATGTCCTAGTAAAATGCTCAAAACCATGATAAATTTGAATTTACAGTCAACCTTTCCAAATGTCTACATAGCACTTAGACTTTTTTTGACTGTGCCTATCACAAATTGTGAAGGGGAGCGTTCATTCTCCAAACTGGCTCGTATTAAGAATGAACTCAGGATTAGGATGCGCCAAAACCGCCTGAACTCACATTCACTTCTGGCCATTGAATCAGATTTGGTCAGACAGCTTAATTTTGATGAATTAGTGGATGACTTTGCAAGAAAGAAGAGTAGAAAGAAACTTATATAAAATAGATTCTTGTGTTAGGGTTAGTTATTGACAGGTTGTTTAATGTATTAATTTATTTATGTTTTTGCAGGGGGGCGCAGACCAGGGGCCCAGACTATCCTTAATCCGTCCTTGCTACAAAGTGCTTCTATATGGGAAGTGGAGCTGATAAAATGGACAGTGAGTGTAGAATTAAGGAGGTGGTTTTAATGTTATGCCTGATCGGTGTATATATATATTGTGTGCTTCTAAACACACTTTAAAAATACGTTGAATAGCACCAGACATGCTGGTGAGTGGTGAGCAGTGCATTGTGGGTTTTAGGTACGTACAAATAAATGCAGTTAAGCAACAGTAGAGGGTAGTGTGTAGTCAACATCTGATAGTAGCCCAGCCAGTGAACTCTGCTCCTTACAAACTGTCAGTTTCAAAAGTTTGCATATACATGTAAGAACACGTAGGTCATGTATCAGTGTATACACACTGAAAAGTTAAGTCTGGGGTCAGTGATACTGTTTGAAATGTAAATAAATGAAATGGTGATGACAGGAATTTTGACTAAAGGTTGTAGATTGGTAGGTAAATTTCTTATATAACTGATGATTTCACAGTGTTGAGGTTTCTGTAGCAGCCCTAGTCTTTACTTGTTTTCATTATGAATATGACAGTAGCTTGTATAAACATACCAAGTATGTAATGCTCATATTTCAGAATCAGAATCAGAATCACTTTATTTCGCCAGGTATGTTACACATACGAGGAATTTGCTTTGGTGATACACTCAATGATACACACAACAGTCCACATAGTAGTACAAACAATACACATAATAGTACAGACAATTACACATGTATGACATGTAACATAGAACATATTTAACAGACCCGACAGCACACGGACTGTTAACCAGTATTTACCAACATTTGCCCAAGAGAACAACTTTGGTTAAAAAGTGTTACAGCTCTGGGGGAAAAGCTGTTAGCGTGTCTGAATGTGTTTGTTTTCATTGTCCTGAGTCTTCTGCCAGATGGAAGAGTTTGAAAAAGGTGATGTCCAGGATGAGAGGGGTCTGCTGTAATTTTGCCGGCACGCTTCAGCACTCTGCTGTTGTAAATGTCCTGTAGCGTTGGCAGACTACATCCAATGATCCTCTCCGCTGTCCTGATTATACGCTGGAGTTTGGCTCGTTCATGTGATGTTGAGGAACCAAACCAGATGGTGATGGACGATGTGAGGATGGACTCTATTATTGCTGTGTAGAACTCGATCAGCAGACTCTGTGGCAGGTTGAATTTCTTCAGCTGTCTCAGGAAGAACATTCTCTGCTGAGCCCTCTTGGCGATGGAGAGTGTGTTCTTTTCCCACTTTAGGTCCCTGGATAAGGTGGTGCCCAGGAACTTAAGTGACTCCACCACTAAGGCCATAGAGCCATTAATTGTGAGGGGGGGTAAGGAGGGAGCGTTGCGCCTGAAATCCACCACCATCTCTACAGTCTTTTGTGTATTGATCAGCAGGTGGTTGTCGCTGCACCAGGAGACCAACTGCTCGACTTCCTTTCTGTAACTATTTCAGAAACTAGAATGCATAATGAGTACCAAATTTGTCATTAAATTTAAATCTTTCATCACTGTGATGAGTACATTCATGAGTAGTCACGTAGAACCAATCATCTCTAGTGCATGAAACCGAAATTCTAAATAACACTGGTGTGTGTGCTCTGTGTGTGTGTGTGTGTGTGTGTGTGTGTGTGAATATTTTAGATGGTAGCATTGAAGCTGCATAGATACCAACTACAGATAGGAGTGTTTTCTTGAGAAAGTAGACATAACGACAGCACAATTTTTTTCACACGTATAAACAAGTCAGAAAAGTACAACCCCAAATCAGAAAAAGTTGGGACTGTATGGAAAATGCAAACAAAATAAAAATGCAGTGTTCCTTACATTTACTTTGACTTTTATTTAAATGCAGACAATTTGAACCTGAAATATTTCATGTTTTGTCTGCTCAGCTTCATTGTATTTGTTAATATACTGAACCTCCATTCCTGCATTTCAGACCTGCAACACATTCCAAAAAAAGTTGGGACGAGAGGGCAATTTAGGGCTAGTAATGAGGTGAATGGTATGGTCAATGCTCTTGGCTGTGTCAATGCTCTTGGCATTGGTCATTTACACTTCTGTGATGGCAGCACTAATGCAGACAAGTACATTGAGATCTTAGAGCAACATATGCTGCCTTCAAGACATCATCTTTTCCAGGGACGTCCATGCATTTTTTAACAAGACAATGCTAAACCACATGCTGCACACATTACAAAGGCATGGCTGCGGAAGAAGAGGGGACGGGTACTGGACTGGCCTGCCTGCAGTCCTGAACTGTCCCCAATAGAGAATGTGTGGAGAATTTTGAAACGAAAAATTCGACCACGACTACCCTGTATTGTTGCACATCTTAAGACATGTTTGCAGGAAGAATGGGACGAAATGAAAGCTGAAACACTAAATCACTTGGTCTCCTCAGTGCCAAATCGTCTTTTAAGTGTGGTGAAAAGGAATAGCAACATTACACAGTGGTAAATTCTTTACTGTCCCAACTTTTTTCGGAATGTGTTGCAGGCCTGAAATGCAGGAATGGATGTTTATTAATTAATGAAATTAAGTTGAGCAGATAAAACATGAAATATCTCAGGTTCATCCTGTCTGCAATCAAATAAAAGTCAGAGTAAATGTGAGGAACACCGTGTTTTGTATTATTTGCATTCTCCATGCCATGTTGTACATTTAAGTAAATGGGAAAGGACCAGTATTAACAGCTCTGGAACCATGGTTTCAATTTTTCACAAAAATGTTGGAGGCTCTGTTACTTAATAAGCATAAACCTGTCCTTCCCATACATAATGGACCCTTAAGTAAACACACATTTTATTTTGGGATTTCCCAGTACACCTGCACATGTGGGTCATTTTTTCTTTCATTGCTTCATCCTGGTCATGTTTGTCATGCCAAGGTGCCAAACTTCACAGAGCTCTACTTATGTACCTACACTGATCAGCCATAACATTAAAACCTTCTTGTCCATTTCATCAGCTCCACTTACCATATAGAAGCACTTTACAGTTCTACAGTTACTGACTCTAGTCCATCTGTTTCTCTACATACTTTTTTAGCCTGCTTTCACCCTGTTCTTCAATGGTCAGGACCCCCACAGTACCACTACAGAGTAGGTATTATTTAGGTGGTGGATCATTCTCAGCTCGGCAGTGACACTGACATGGTGGTGGTGTGTTAGTGTGTGTTGTGCTGGTATGACTGGATCAGACACAGCAGCGCTGCTGGAGTTTTTAAACACTGTGTTCACTCACTGTCCACTCTGTTAGACACTCCTACCTAGTTGGTTCACCTTGTAGATGTAAAGTCAGAGACGATCGCTCATCTATTGCTGCTGTTTGAGTTGGTCATCATCTAGACCTTCATCAGTGGTCACAGGATGCTGCCCACGGGCACTGTTGGCTGGATATATTTTTGGTTGGTGGACTATTCTCAGTCCAGCAGGGACAGTGAGGAGTTTAAAAACTCCAGCAGCATTGCTGTGTCTGATCCACTCATACCAGCACAACACACACTAACACATCACCACCATGTCAGTGTCACTGCAGTGATGAGAATGATCCACCACCCAAATAATACCTGCTCTGTGGGGGTCCTGACCATTGAAGAACAGCATGAAAAGGGGGTAAACAAAGCATGCAGAGAAACAGATGGAGTACAGTCAGTAATTGTAGAGCTAGAAAGTGCTTCTATATGGTAAGTAGAGCTGATAAAATTGACAGTGAGTGTAGAAACAAGGAGGTGGTTTTAATGTTATGGCTGATCAGTGTAGTTAATTACTTATCATCTAATAGCAATTAATTATAGCCCATCCATATTCTGCATGTTTTGGAAAGTAGGAAGCAACCAAAGTACATATAATGAAAGTTACAAAGTAACCAGACATTGGTCCCCAGGTCCCATTTTGCTTCCCCATGTCCTGTGCTGTGCAGCACCCACCCTTCCAGCTGTCTCACCCTACTAGTTTTTTTCTGTCGTAGATCCAGGTCAAGCTGTTTGTTGTTAGGATCTCAATGTTATGGGCTGAGAGGAAATACGGTTTCCTGAGACTCAATGATCTGTCTTCACCTGGTATACACATTGAAAAGCTGCAGTCTGGGCTAGATAATGTGCATAAACTGTATACAGAGCTCAGGAGGATGAGTATCTGACATGTAAATAACAGCTGTAGACAGCTATATGTCATTTGACACGATGGCTTGTCAAAAGAAATAAGAATCAGACAACATACACTTACATACATAACATTATGACCAGCTTTCTAATATTGTGTTGGTCCCCCTTCTGCTGCCAAAACAGCCCTGACCTGTCGAGGCATGGACTCCGCTACACCCCTGAAGGTGTGCTGTGGTATCTGGCACCAAGAAGCTTACCTCCTGTAAGTTGGATGGATCCATGGATCTGACTTGTTTGTCCAGCACGTCCCACAGATGCTCGATTGGATTGAGATCTGGAGAATTTGGAGGCCAAGTCAACAGCTCAAACTCATTGTTGTGCTCCTCAAACCATTCCTGAACCATTTTTGCTTTGTGGCAGAGCGCATTATCCTGTTGAAAGAGGCCACAGCCATCAGAGAATAGCGTTTCCATGAAAGGGTGTACATGGTCTGCAACAATGCTTAGGTAGGTGGTACGTGTGAAATGGATTGCAGGACCCAAGGTTTCCCAGCAAAACATTTCCCAAAGCATCACACTGCCTCCACCGGCTTCTTCCCATAGTTCATCCTGGTGCGATGTGTCAGGCCATCAAACAGCTCCAACGACTACATCTAGCATGTACCTACAGTATCTATGTGAGGTGCAGCCTCACCACAGTATATATTATAACATTGGTTGTTTCTAACCATAATGAAAAACCAGTAGAATTCTACAAGCTATTTGTGCAACTATTTACATATTTTGTTCTCAGGCTCAATCAGAGTCTGGTGGGTGTAGCCCCATACCCCTCAACATTACAAAACTATATATAGATGCACACCAACCCTAAACGCACTCCGACTGGCATTCAAGAATCCACAAAATCCTCTTAGTGCCTTTCTATAGAATAGCAACTTCATCACATCAGGAAAAACAGCTCAGACCAGTTTGTTTTCTGTGTATTTGAGGTTTTTCCTGATTGTATATGCAGACCAAATACAGCTGACTGAGACAGCGGCGCCCCCGCGCTTAGGCAGTGGAGGCTCAGGTGATTTAGTATAGCTTTTCCTGCACCCTGCTTCTCTGGTTGACTCACTTTTTAATAAAATGGTTGAATAAACACTTCGAACTTTTTCCGAAGATTGTGCATGTTTCTGAATTCTGTTTTACGCATGTATATGGCTACAACAGGCACCAGATAATTTTATGGCTGATCAGGATATATATATATATATATATATATATATATATATATACTGATCAGCCATAAAATTAAAACCACCTCCTTGTTTCTATGCTGTGTTAGTGTGTGTTGTGCTGGTATGAGTGGATCAGACACAGCAGCGCTGCTGGAGTTTTTAAATACCGTGTCCACTCACTGTCCACTCTATTAGACACTCCTACCTAGTTGGTTCACCTTGTAGATGTAAAGTCAGAAACGATCACTCATCTATTGCTGCTGTTTGAGTTGGTCATCTTCTAGACCTTCATCAGTGGTCACAAGACGCTGCCCACAGGGTGCTGTTGGCTGGATGTTTTTGGTTGGTGGACTATTCTCAGTCCAGCAGGGACAGTGAGGTGTTTAAAAACTCCATCAGCATTGCTGTGTCTGATCCACTCATACAAATACAAAACACACTAGCACACCACCACCATGTCAGTGTCACTGCAGTGCTGAGAATGATCCAACACCCAAATAATACCTGCTCTGTAGTGGTCCTGGGAGAGTCCTGACCATTGAAGAACAGCATGAGAGGTGGCTAACAAAGCATGCAGAGAAACAGATGGACTACAGTCAGTAATTGTAAAACTACAAAGTGAAGCCGATAAAATGGACAATGTGTGTAGAAACAAGGAGGTGGTTTTAATGTTATGGCTGATCAGTGTGTATATACAGTATATAAGCTGCTTCCCTTTCCAGAAGAATCAGATTCAGTAATTTATGATATCGTTTATATACGTAGCACCACAGCCGAATGCACAGAAAACCCAGAACACATTTACGCCACTTATTCTATTGAGTGTCAACACTATGAAATACAATCCTAAGTATCAGCAGGTCATGACCTGATCTACAAGTATTAACAGGACACTAGATCATCCTTAAATCATATTTAATGTTGCCTGTCAGGCTCTCCCTAGCGCAACACTTGGAAACTCTGAACACATGGTCATGCTTGTTACCAATTAGAAGAAAATGTGAAGCAAATCAAACCAACTAAGATAAATAACTAGTGCTACAATGCTAATGCAGTGGAGGACCTACAAAACTGCATAAGAGGCTAGTGAGGTACAGTAATGACAAACCATGGTTAATTAAGTAACTAAGAGTGCTCAGAGCTGCCAAGAACTTTGCTCACAGGGCTGAAAATAAAAGATTTTTGCTTTGCTTAGTGAAAGCTTAGCAAGCCTTTAAAAGCCACAAAGATGCCCTATGGGTGATTTTGCAAAAAAGATCCCATCACCTCAAACAACTGCTCTGATATCTGGTAGCTACTCACCTATACCTTAAACAGCTAGTAATGAATGATCCCCCACACATACTGTCGATTTAAAGATAAAAAATGACCAGCGGAAGAGCAGTAGGTGCTGATGGTCTCTTTCCTGTCCACCTAAAAAGCTGTATCAGATACTGCCTGTTGTCGCTGACATTTTCAACCATTCTTTATAACTTTGCAGAGTTTATGACTGTTTAAAAGTATACACCATTATTCCCACTGCTAGGAAGGCAGGTTTACTGGTTTTACTGACTACAGAACAGTGGTTATGAGGTCCTTTGACCATCTGGACCTGACCCATCTTGAATCAGCCACAGGGTTACCTCTGACCCTTTGCAATTTGCCCATAGGGCTAACAACTCAGCAGAGGATACAGTCAACATGTGTCTTCACTTCATTTTACAACACTATTGACTCCACCAACACATACCTCGAACATTCCATGTGACAGAAATGGGAATATTGTTCGGAAGATCCACAGATCTGCCTGACTATGGGAAAAGCCCAATATTTTGTCCAGTGACCAGCGAACCAGTCAGCGAACCATGACCCCTATTCCACTGTGTTAATGCAAAAGATTGTCACAGACTATCAGATCACTGTATGCCAGAACTCTTGGACAAGAGTGGCATTCAGCTTGGAGTCCCGCTATGAAGTCTTTGGATGTTAAGTGATCTTCTTATGGTTGCCACTGTCACAGACTATCACAGAGGCTTCTTAACACCATTAGCAAAATGTATTTAAAATACACTGATCAGCCATAACATTAAAACCACCTCCTTGTTTCTACACTCACTGTCCATTTTATCACATTATTTGTATCTTTTACAGTACCTGTGTTGAGGTGAAACATTGCGTGCATGCACGTTGTGAATGACAATAAATTAAATTGAATTGAATCAGCTCCACTTACCATATAGAAGCACTTTGTAGTTCTACAATTACTGACTGTAGTCCATCTGTTTCTCTGCATGCTTTGTTAGCCCTCTTTCATGCTGTTTTTCAATGGTCAGGACTCTCACAGGACCACTACAAAGTAGGTATTATTTGGGAGGTGGATCATTCTGAGCACCGCAGTGACACTGACATGGTGGTGGTGTGTTAGTGTGTGTTGTGCAGCTCTGAGTGGATAAGACACAGCAGCGCTGCTGGAGTTTTTAAACACCTCACTGTCACTGCTGGACCGACTCAAACAGCAGCAATAGATGAGCGATCGTCTCTGACTTTACATCTACAAGGTGAACCAATTAGGTAGGAGTGTCTAATAGAGTGGACAGTGAGTGGACACAGTATTTAAAGACTTCAGCAGTGCTGCTTTGTCTGATCCACTCATACCAGCACAACACACACTAACACACCACCACCATGTCACTGCAGTGCTAAGAATGATCCAACACCTAAATAATACCTGCTCTGTGGTGGTCCTGACCATTAAAGAACAGGGTGAAAACAGGTTAAAAACGTATGTAGAGAAATAGATGGACTACAAAGTGCTTCTGTATGGTAAGTGGAGCTGATCAAATGGACAGTAAGTGTAGAAACAAGGAGGTGGTTTTAATGTTATGGCTGATCAGTGTGTGTAAGCCAGCTCAGCTGTGATTTTGAGACATTTAATACACTTCAGGAAAATATTTCAAAACAGGTGGCCTGCCATGAAAGACAAACATGTTAAAGAAACAAATTTGTATAATATTGTGGTTCAGCGTGGATTTAAAATGGGAACAAATTAAAGTGTTTTTCAGTTTCTCATGTAACATCGGTTTTTACAGTTTTCCACGCGGTGCTATTTCAAGCACAATGAAGATGTAAAAAAAAAACACACACTTATGTTTTTACTTTTTCCAAATGTTTATGAATTCTGATCACTAAAATGAACATTGTGTATGTAAAGATAACCGTGATTTGAAAGCATAATAAATACATTTGCCAGTGGTGGCCACAGCCCGACCACAATTTCAGTTTTCCACTCCATCTTTATGTAAGCAAAGATGGTAGGCAGTGAAAACAGAGTTGCACATGAGTCACCTAAGTGTCCAAAGTGGTAACGCTAATTACCAACTCCATCATTATGTTTGCAGTATAACCGTGGCACGGATTCAAATTCTGAGTAAGCCTTTTAAAATCTGGAGTTCTTCTGAATAAATGTGACTCATTAGAGAACGTGATCCGGTTAAGCAGCATATGGATTTTGGGAAGCGGAGAGGTTTGATCGTTAAATATGCACATAAAAGCTTTTCATGTGTTTTTGGACTGCCAGCGTAGTGCATGTGTATTACATGCTATGTGACAAAAAGTTCTCAAAGTTTAACCTTTATTGATGTTTTAAGAGCTCTAGGAAAGATTTGGCTGTTACGTTATAAGACTTTCCAAGATTTGTAAGCTGATATACAGTATGTCTTGTGTTAAATTAAGGCTTTTATAAGTCTGCATGCAGAATAGCGCTTCAGAAAATAGTTTTTACATGAGCCCATGGTGGGCTGACTTTTGCAGCTTTAAGTAATCGTATCTTAAGGAATTCTTACTTAACCAGGGTGGTCCCATTGTGATATAAATCTCTTACATAAGAGAGCAACTGTGATAATCAAACATTTCTCATAAATGACTACAGTAATATAATAAGTCAATATAATCCATGAGGAATCTACACACATTGTCCATTTTATCAGCTCTACTTACCATATAGAAGCACTTTGTAGTTCTACAATTACTGACTGTAGTCCATCTGTTTCTCTACATACTTTTTTAGTTTGCTTTCACCCTGTTCTTCAATGGTCAGGACCACCACAGAGCAGGTATTATTTAGGTGGTGGATCATTCTCAGCACTGCAGTGACACTGACATGGTTGTGTTGGTATGAGTGGATCAGACACAGAAGCACTGCTGGAGTTTTTAAATATTGTGTCCACTCACTGTCCACTCTATTAGACACTCCTACCTACTTGGTCCACCTTGTAGATGTAAAGTCAGAGATGATCGCTCATCTATTGCTGCTGTTTCAGTTGGTCATCTTCTAGACCTTCATCAGTGGTCACAGAACGCTGCTAATGGATATTTTTGGTTGGTTGACTATTCTCAGTCTGGTACTGACAGTGAGGTGTTTAAAAACTCCATCAACATTGCTGTGTCTGATCCACTCAGACAGACCATTGAAGAACAGCATGAAAGGGGGCTAACAAAGCATGCAGAGAAACTGATGGACTACAGTCAGTAATTGTAGAACTACAAAGTGCTTCTATATGGTAAGTGGAGCTGATAAAATGGACAGGGAGTGTACATGCTGATCCCTGTCCACCGCCGAAAGCGCCAACAATGGGCACGTGAGCATTGGAACTGGACCATGGAGCAATGGAAGAAGTTGGCCTGGTCTGATGAATCACATTTTCTTTAACATCACATGGACGGGTGGGTGCGTGTGCGTCGCTTACCTGGGGAACACATGGCACCAGGATGCCATGTGGATTTGGTGGATTGGCGACTTGAAGTTATTATTTGAGTGAGTTTAAAAAAGTGGGTTTTGTTATGTGTTACAGTGCTAGATATGTAGAGTTAGCAAGGATTGTGTTCATTTATGCTGAAAAAAGCATCTAAAGGCATATCTTATAATTAGCAAGAAGCAGATCACGTTCTGGGTTCTGCTGTGGCTCATTTTCAGGAAACGAGATGTGTTTAGTCTGCCTAGGTTCACTTTTGCATTGTATTGTCTTTCAGAGAGACCTGTGATCTGAATTTCTCGCATAATGAATGCAAAAAAAACAAACACACTAGGACAGTGGACGACAGTGATAAATGGTATTTGTATAGCGGTGATAGCAGATATATACAAGTCAAAGTGGTCTACCCACTAAAATAAGCTGCACCGTTTCCCTCAAGGTAGAACTTGCAGGGTGAGGACATGGTGCTGAGAATGTGCAGGCATCAAGCAGTGGTTCTTTTCTATAAATCATAGTGGATGCCAAAGGGGATTTAAACATATGTTGCTCAAGTCATTTAAAGAAAAATACACCACATGGACAGAAGTATGTAGACACTCCACCTTTTAGGCACACCTGTTGCTGGCTGATATCAACGTTGAGATTCAAACTCAGATCTCATGTGGTGCTGCTGGTTGACATGCTTGTACAAAGACATGATTTGCCATGTCTGAGGATTAATGTGGACACCCCCTGCAATAAATATGCACCCTATCCAAGGCAATCTTGTTTAGCACCCAGTGTAAAAAAGACATTAAAAATTCATTCATGCATTCATTTTCTTATCCGCTTATCCAATTCGGGTGGGGTTGCTGGAGCCTATCCCAGCTTTTTAATGGGCACAAGGCACACAGTAACACCCCATTGCAGGGCAGACACACATACACACACACACCCATTCACCTATAGGGCAATTCACCTATAGGGCCCTGACTTTAACCCCATAAAACACCTTTGAGAGGAACCAGATCATAAAAGAGCTCTACAATAATGCCTATAGTAAGTACATGTCAGCTTAAGTGTTTAGTAAAGAGGTCGTTTTTTAAAGACAGTGAGAGACTCAGAAGTTCGGACAGACAAGGGAAGTTCGTTCCACCACTTGGGTGCCAGTACAGAGAAATGCTGGTCTTCCTTAAGTCCTAGGTGGAGGATCAAGTCGAGCGGAGGTTGCATGGTACAGAGCGGGGTTTGATTAGACCTCGAAGGTAGCTTGGAGTTGGTCCATTTTTGGCTTTGTAGTCGAGCATCAGTGTTTTAAACTGAATGCGTTCAGCTACAGGAAGCCAGTGAAGAGCACGCAGCAGTGGGGTGATGTGGCAGCGTTTAGGTTGGTTAAAAACCAAGCAAGCAGTTGCATTTTGAATGAGCTGCAAGGCTTTAATAGTGGACATAGGAGCACCTGCCAGGGGGGAGTTGCTGTAGTCCAACCGTGAGATTACAAGTGACTGGACAAGAATCTGAGTGGCTTCCATGGAAAGAAATGGCCAAATCTTCCTGATGTTGTAGAGGAGGAACCGGCATGATCTCGTCATGTTGGCTACATGAGGAGAAAAGGTCAGCTGGTTATCCAGGACAACACCAAGGCTTCTTAAATTATCCAATGGTCTGATCTGGGAGTCATCAAGAGAGATGACTAGGTCCTGGGTTGGGGAATGATCTCCAGGAATACGTAACTGCTCTGTCTTGCTAGGATTGAGTTTTAGATGATGAGCTGACATCCATTGTGAGATATCTCACAGACATGCTGAGATGCGAGCTGAGACTTGTGCGTCTATACTTTTGTTATACTATACTTATACTACACTTTTATAGAAAGACGTGCAATTCAATTCGATTGAGCCAGTTAGGTTCTTCCTTATCAAATTTAACATACATTTTTCCCAAAATAGAGTTGTCATGCTGAATTAGAACAAATGTACATTTGTTACACATTTGCCTTTACACTATATTTGTAATGTTGATCCAATGCAAAGTCTTGTGGGATTAATCCAACGTCACTATGAGCTGTTGAGAAATAAACACCAGTAGTTCTGTATATGTTGAAAAGGGGTCATTTGGAAGGGGTCTTTATCTGTTTGGATACAGGTCAGAGGCTGCCAGCTGCTGGCATCTGATTAGACAGGGACACCTATTCTAGACAATGAGCCTAAAAATAGTATAAAGAAACCCACCATTAAAAAAACTGTCGAGCGTTGGTGGAGCTCACATCCTTTGTGTGTTTTTGATTTCTGATTATATTTTATCCACCATATTTTGGAGCCTTCTTATTTACTGTTTAACCTTACACATACTATATATAGTTAAAAGTAATAGAAATAGCTAATATTTTGTCGTTCCACTCACAGTTTACTCTTTCAGTTTATTAACTGCACAAGTAATGAGGTGCTAAATTAATTTACTGCGTAGAAAAGTAGACCAACTACAAATCTCCTTTAAAGGCATGGAGTAAAAGTTCAAACGTTTAAAGAGAATGTGTAACCTAAAATGTTGTACTTTTAAGAACTTTCTTGAAACACTGAAGACATAGCTGTACTAAAAGCACTTTAACAAATGATTATAATAATAATACCCTTATACTGTTTGGAGTGGGGGGTTTTCTATCCACTGTAACAGGAGGTCATACTGAACTAGAGTTCTCTGTGCCAAAGATGAAAAGGACCATTATCAGCAGTCAATAGTGTTAATAGAGAAAGATGAAAAAGCTAATACCGGTCATGGTATGGGGGTGCACCAGTGCCCATGATGTGAGTGACTTGGAGAGACACACAGACTAGGCATAACATTATGACCACTGACAGGTGAAGTAAATAACACTGATTATCTCTTCATCACGGCACCTGTTAGTGGGTGGGATATATTAGGCAGCAAGTGAACATTTTATCCTCAAAGTTGATGTGTTAGAAGCAGGAAAATTGGGCAAGCTTGAGGATTTGAGCGAGTTTGACAAGGGCCAAATTGTGATGGCTAGACGACTCGGTGAGAGCATCTCCAAAGCTGCAGCTCTTGTGGGGTGTTCCCGGTCTGCAGTGGTCAGTATGTATCAAAAGTGGTCCAAGGAAGAAACAGTGGTAAACCAGCGACAGGGTCATGGGCGGCCAAGGCTCATTGATGCACGTGGGGAGCGAAGACGAGGTACTGTAGCTTAAATTGCTGAAGAAGTTAATGCTGGTTCTGATAGAAAGGTGTCAGATTCCATGCCTCGACGGGTCAGGGCTGTTTTGGCAGCAAAAGGGGGACCAACACAGTATTAGGAAGGTGGTCATAATTTTATGCCTGATCTGTGTATGCTCCATTAGGGGATTCATTTTGTCAACAAGTTAAAGCTAGCCCTAATTTTGCACACACTATAACAATGTGACTGTGTAGACATGAAGTGTGGGTGCTTTACTGGCCTGCCTGCAGTCCAGATCTGTCTCCTATTATAATAGTTCCCAATGAATTAATGAGTGTAATTAATAGGAATGGTGGTGTAATACAGTGGTAAACAACCCTTTATTTCAACTTTTTGTATGTGTTGCAGACATTACATTCTAAATTTGTTCATGTTTACATAAAACATTGGTATTCTGTTTTTTGCACTTAAGGGTATTAACGAATCACAGCTCAGTCCCTGTGACTAGACCTCAAAATTGCTTTACACCACCATTCCCAATCAACCTGTTAAAACCCAAGAATTCTGAGAAGAAAATAGGTCAAAAAATGCTCAAATGGCCGCTCAGGTGGCGCAGCGGTAAAACACACGCTGAACACCAGAGCTGGGATCTCAAATACATCATATCGAATCTCGGCTCTGCCTGCCGGCTGGGCTGAGCAGCCACATGAACAACGATTGGCCTGTTGTTCATATAGGGGTGGGATATTAAAAGCCGGATAGGGACTCTCTCATAACTAATGCAATTACGACCTCTGCTGGCTGATTGATAGTGCCTGCACAGAGTGCTTTCAGGGTGTGTCTCTCCGTACACAGTGCTGATCCGCATTGCACTCGTCAAAGTGTAGGTGACAAAATGCATACGGCTGCTGCCCACGTGTAGGAGAAGGCATGGGTTAGCTTTGTTCTCCATTGGTGGAGAGGAAACATGATGCAATCGGGCCATTGGACGTGCTAAAAGTCGGGAGAAAAAGGAAGAAAATGCATAAACAAACAAAACAATTGCTTAAATGAAGACAATAATAATTACACATTTTTTGTCAAAGTTGTACAGTTTATTAAACTGTCACAATAATATATTGAACATAATACATGTGTTTTTGGCACAATACATAGAATAAATAAATGCTCCTGTTCTGTTAATGATGTCGTGTAAATAAATAAACCATAACTTACTCTGTAATAAATATAGATAAACCTTTATACAGATGCATTGCATCAACATGTATAGTAGTTGGTCAGCAGGGCCCAACAAAGCCAGGAAATAATCACTGTATCGAAATGTTTTAGTAAGGGACATGAGATGCTTGGTTTTCTTTTAATAAGCTACACACATAATTAACAAAATAATAAAAAAACACAATTAATAAACTTTAATTTAAAGAAAGATAAAAAATATAAGAAGTCGAATGTGTCAGCATGTTTGTACACTCATTGACCTTGATAGGATATAAGTTAGTAAGATTAAGGTTTGTAATTATAAGGTATACTTTGCACGCTTAGATTTTATTTTAGCATGCTGCAAGATAGTTTAAAGTTGCATGCACAGATACAAACGTCCTATATGGATTATTGCATCCCCATGGTGTAATGCCCAGCCATTTTTTATTTTATAATGTTTAGCTCAGTGGCCACACAGAAAGAATAAATAATTAGAGATTGCTACATCAGCATTAAAAACACTGCTTCCATTTCCAACACACGGGTGTTTATCATCTCATATCACCTCCAGGTGGAAGTAGCATCTCATTGCAGTGAAAAAAGCTCAGTTGTGAGCAGTACAGTTATTCTATTTTAAATCCTCCTGCCCCCGCCGGTCCGTGAAATTATATCTTATATGAAACCGTTCTGTGGTGCAAAAAAGGTTGGGGATCGCTGGTTTAGCTCATTGTCTGTGATCTCTTTAATTACCCCCTTACTTTAATTCATAGTAGTGATGTCAGTTTCATAACAGTGTCACTTATATATAAGGATTATTTAAAATTCTTTTTGTAACGAGGGCCGCTCAGGTGGCGCAGCGGTAAAGCACGCTAGCACGCCAGAGCTGACATTTCAAACCCGTCGGTTCGAAACGCAGCTCTGCCATCCAGCTTCATGAACGATTAGCTTGTTATTCATACAGGGAGGGAAAAGCCAGATAGGGACCTCATAACTGATGCAATTATGACCTCTGCTGGCTGATTGATGGCGTCTGCATGGAGTTGAGGGATAATGCGATCAAGGTGTGGCTCTCCGTGCACAAAGCTGGTCCGTGTATGAACTCGCCTCGTGCAGGTGAAAAGATGCAGTCGGTTACTGCACACGTGTCGGGGGGCATGTGTCAGCTCGCTCTCTTCAATCGGGGTGGGGGTCAGCACCAGTAAAGAAGAAGCATAATGTAATGTAAATGTATGTAAAGGTGGAACTAGTCCACAAGCTTAAACAAACAGTTAAATTAGGTTCTATTATTTTATTAGTGATTGGCTAATTTGTTTGTTTAATTAAAATGTGATCATTTGGAAGAATATCATTGGTAATTTAGATCAAGCTTCCCATCACTACTTCATTTTTGATGTCAAGCAACAGCTCCTTGAATGAATACAATCATTTGTTGGTCATTTGTGTCAATGATATTGAATGACAGCAGGCAGATTAGCTAACTAATGTGATTTTGTGTCACATGTCTGTGTGGGAATAAACCCTGGAATAAATTAACATTTAGGCTTAAACTGATAAGCATCAATAAGAAAAGCTACATAACGGTAACATTATAGTACACTAATGCAAGTATGGAAGGACCTGCTGTACCCCTAGCTTTAGTAGTTAGGAGTTTTGTTGGATTTAGTGAGACTAATTTAGGCACAATCCTCCTGTCTCACTTTTATCAAGATACCTGCTGCATGATGCAAGTGTTGAATCAAATACACCACAATACATAGCATTAAAACCACCTCATTGTTTCTACACTCACTGTCCATTTTATCAGCTCCACTTACCATATAGAAGTACTTTGTAGTTCTACAATTACTGACTGTAGTCCTACCACAGAGCAGGTATTATTTTGGTGGTGGATCATTCTCAGCACTGCAGTGACACTGACATGGTGGTGGTGTGTTAGTGTGTGTTGTGCTGGTATGGGTGGATAAGACAACAGCGCTGCTGGAGTTTTTAAACACCTCACTGTCACTGCTGGACTGATAATAGTCCACCAACCAAAAATATCCAGCCAACAGCGCCCCGTGGCGGTGTCCTGTGACCACTGATGAAGGTCTAGAAGATGACCAACTCAAACAGCAGCAATAGATGAGCGATCGTCTCTGACTTTACATCTACAAGGTGGACCAACTAGGTAGGAGTGTCTAATAGAGTGGACAGTGAGTGGACACGGTATTTAAAAACTCCAGCAGCGCTGCTGTGTCTGATCCACTCATACCAGCACAACACACACTAACACATCACCACCATGTCATTGTCACTGCAGTGCTGAGACTGATCCACCACCTAAATAATACCTGCTGTGTGGGGGTCCTGACCATTGAAGAACAGGGTGAAAGCAGGCTAAAAAAAGTATGAAGAGAAACAGATGGACTACAGTCAGTAATTGTAGAACTACAAAGTGCTTCTATAGGTGCGTCGCACCAGGATGCACTATGGGAAGAAGGCTTCTTTCAGCAGGATAATGCGCCCTGCCACTAAACAAAAATGGTTCAGGAATGGTTTGAGGAGCACAACAACGAGTCTGAGGTGTTGACTTGGCCTCCAAATTCCCCAAATCTCAATCCAGTCGAGCATCTATGGAACGTGCTGGACAAACAAGTCCGATCCATGGAGGCCCCACATCACAACTTACAGGAGTTAAAGGATCTTCTGATGACATCTGGGTGCCAGATACTACAGCACACCTTCAGAGGTCTAGTGGAGTCCATGCCTCGATGGGTCAGGGCTGTTTTGGCAGCAAAAGGGGGACCAAGAACTTTCATGTGCGCTGAATCTTTTGTGCAATGTACTGAGCGTTTGATTCTATTTAAAAATCATCCAACATTCAACAAGGAACAGTAAAACATTAACTGACAGACAATTCTGCTGTTTGTTATTGAGTAGTCGATCCGTGGTAGTTGATGCATACATGATCTTGTATGTCAAGACCCATGACCCCTGACACCGTATGTGTTGACGGTTTGCTTTGTAAAACATTCTACAAAAAAACTCTACTGTATTATACATGTGACCTCAAAGAAAAATACAGTCAGAGATGTGATGTCATACACAGCCACACTCCTGCGCAAAAATCTCATGGATGGTGTTGTAACCGTTGCGATTGTCTAGAAAGGCGATGTCCGGCTCGAAGGCCGTGGGTCGGCAGCACGGGACATGCCGAGCCCGGTCTCCGCTCCCCCGAGTCAACAAATGATTGCGCTTGAGGAACCTCAGCGCCAAGTCGTAGTTGCTGCGGCTGGCCACGCATTTGCCGCTGCAGTACCGGAAGAGAACAGTCTCGTCACTGACGTAGCCAAGGCCGAGCTGGCTTACCGTCACTTCCACGTCGTGTAAAGAGCACGGCTTGCTGCCCTTCTTGGCCCGTTTAGTCCTTTTGCTTTGTTTGGAGTTTCTTTGAGCTTTCCGTCGCACCAGAGCATCAATGACCTGCTTCAGCTCACCTTCCGTGAAGCTCTGGAATATGTGCATGACTAGACAGAGGACAGAAGGAAAATATATTAATGTTAAGCTTCTGCTCTTATTTGTTTCTTATTTGTTGATTAATTTTTGATTATTTATTTTTTTAATGCATTTTCTCCATTCTTCTCTCGAGTGTTCAATTTTTACCCAATTGCATTATGCTACCTCTCTACTAGAGCTGACCCCTGCCCCGATTGAAGAGAGCGAGACTTTCACGCGCCCCCCTCCGACACATGTGCAGTAGCCGACTGCATCTTTTCACCTGCATAAGGCGAGTTCATATGCGGATGAGCTTTGCGCACAGAGAGCCACACCCTGATCAGCATTATTTCTCGACTCTGTGCAGACACCATCAATCAGCCAGCAGAGGTCGTAATTCTTAAATCTTATCCTACCCTATGAACAACAGCCAATCGTTGTTCATGTAGCTGCGCAGCCGGATGGCAGAGCTGAGATTCGATACGATGTATTCGAAAACCCAGCTCTGGTGTGCTAGTGTGTTTTACCACTGCGCCACTATGCTTTCTTTGTGGATGTATCTCATGTTTTTTTTCTGATTTGATTTTTAAGTATTTAATCAGGGTCACTGCAGTAAAATTGGTTAAATTAAAAAAGAAAGAAGGGAAGGTTTGTGAGAGAACTATTTAAATTACATTGTTCATATACGATTACCTTCCTTCATTCCACAACATGTAATAATAAATCTTTATAAATAATCTTTTCCCCCAAAATTTCCCCCCAATTTTCTCCCCTAATCTAGTCATATCCAATTACCCTGATTGCGTTATGCTTCACATCCACCGATACAACCCTCCACTGCTGACTGAGGAGCTTCGCAACTGACACACGCCCCCTCCGACACGTGTGCAGTACCGACTGCATCTTTTCACCTGCACGAGGCGAGTTCATAAGCGGATCAGCCTTGTGCACGGAGAGATACACCCTGATCAACGTATTATTCCTCAACTCTGTACAGACACCATCAATCAGCCAGCAGAGGTCGTAAATGCACCAGTTATGAGGAACCCTGGTCCGGGTCATCCCACCATGTGAACAACAGCCAAGCATTGTTCAAGTAGCCACCCAGCCCAGTCGGATGGCAGAGCTGAGATTCGCTACGATGTATTCGAAATCCCAGCTCTGATGTGCTAGCGTATGACTTGGTATGGAGTTCCTGTGAACTCTTCATCACACTGGGGGCAGGGTGGAATTTTTTAGGGTGCCAGTTCATCACAGAGAACAAACTTACCCATTCACGCACCCGCTCAAAATGGGATAACATTTAAAAGGTTTAGGGTTTAAATCCTGTTTGGATATCTCAGCATCCTATCGAGCTGGGATATATATTTATCTTTATATTTGCATATAACAATGAAGGTGAGGCCAAGCACCATGATTTAAAATGCTGCTGTATGTACACTATATGCCGAAAATGTGTTGACACTTCTTTTAGTTATTAAGTTCGGTAGTTTCTGCAACACATTGCTGAGAAGTGTCTACAATTCATTATATAAAATATTAATTATATCAAATTATATGATTCCATTGTGTCAGTAATTTGATAAATATTTTTCCTGCTCCAGCATAATTATGTCTCTGTATACAGATAGTGTAGTAGGAAGTGTAGTCCATAAAGACATGGTTTGATGGGACTGGTATATATACACTATATTTTATATAATTTAAAACAAAGATTTTGCATTTTTTAAATGTAGTTTCACATTATTGAATGCATTAGATCTAGTGTCGTGCTAAGCACCAAAGTTTAAGGACAGGTGGCCAAAGAGCAAGCTGAGCCCCTGCTGACCCACTTAGCATAAGTAAGTCCCTGATCCTTTACCTAATTAGACGACTTCATTTCAACTGGTCTCAGCTAAAAGTGTGCACTTTTACACTCATTACTGTACAGATCAAAAGAAATCTCTCTCGTTAATCTCGTTAGTCTCGTTAATGTTTTAGTATCATTTTAGTAACCATTTACTCCAAACAAATAGATTTTCTTTGATGATATGCAAATGAGTATCGCACGCCAGTAGCCTCTTGCATGATTGACTGGATAATTTATATAATTAGCTTTTCCATAGAAGAGGGAACAATGCTTCTGCATGCTTAAACAGCTTGTCCAGATAAACATATAAAGGTGTATCTTATCGAACCATCAACCTACAGGTTACAAGTCTGGTCTGGCCCGAGGCATTAAAAGTAAACATAGTAAGCTTACATTCAGAAGCGACCGAGCTGTCACCGTTCGCTGATCTGACTCTCCGAAGCCTTTCACCAATCGAAGAGGAGGAGCTGTTTGTAGACGTCAATGACGCGGGTGCTGGTGAAGATTCTGATGATGATGATGATGAGGATAAAAGTCCCAGGTGTGAACTTACATGTGCTTTTGGGGAAATCAGGACTTTAGAAAGGAAGATGGAGAGTGCAGCACCACAGAGCATCAAGATGATGGAAACACACTTCCATAACTTCATCTTAAAATGGCTAAGAGCATTGGCACTCTGTAAGAGAAAACAGAGGGATTGTGTTTGAATGTGGCACAACTGTGATTAAGATAAGATAAGATAAGATAAGATAATCCTTTATTAGTCCCACAATGGGGAAATTCACAATGATTAAGCATTGTCTAACTACTTCTGTACACGTACACGCCATCATTTAACAGAGAAATAGCTTTAGCAGGTGAAGTGAATAACACTGATTATCTCTTCATCACAGCATCTGTTAGTGGGTGGGATATATTAGGCAGCAAGTGAACATGTTATCCTCAAAGTTGATGCAGGAAAAATGAACAAGCGTAAAGATTTGAACGAGTTTGACAAGGGCCAAATTGTGATGGCTAGACTACTGGATCAGAGCATCTCCAAAAACTGCAGCTCTTGTGGTGTGTTCCCGGTCTGCAGTAGTCAGTATCTATCAAAAGTGGTCCAAGGAAGGAACAGTGGTAAACCGGTGACAGGGTCTTGGGCAGCCAAGGCTCATTGATGCATGTGGGGAGCGAAGGCTGGACCATGTGGTCCGATCCAACAGACGAGCTACCTTAGCTCAAATTGCTGAAGAAGTTAATGCTGGTTCTGATAGAAGTGTGTCAGAATACACAGTGCATCACAGTTTGTTGCATATCTTACCATATAGAAGCATATGTTTCTCTGCATGCTTTGTTAGCCAACACACCACCACTATGTCAGTGTCACTGCAGTGCTGAGAATGATCCACCACCTAAATAATACCTGCTCTGTGGTGGTCCTGTGGTGGTCCTGACCATTGATTGAAGAACAGGGTGAAAGGCAGATAAAAAAGTATGCAGAGAAACAGATGGACTACAGTCAGTAACTGTAGAACTACAAAGTGATTCTATATGGTAAGTGGAGCTGATAAAATGAACAGTGAGTGTAGAAACAAGGAGGTGGTTTTAATGTTATGGCTGATTAGTGTATATATACAGTATATAATCAATTATTATTGTTTATTATAAGCCATGTCACGGACATATATAAACAAATATAAACATATTTACAACCCCCATTTCCAGAAAAGTTGGGACATTTTATAAAATGCAATAAAAAGAAGACTCAGTTCTTTGTTCTCTTGAATTTTTATTTTATCTTTATATAACTGACAAAAGTAGAAAGAAAAGATTCCCACTATTTTCACTGATTAACCTTTTTATTCTGTAAATATAAACACGTTTAGAATTTGATTCCTGCAACAAAACCAAGCTAAACTGTGGACTCACCTGAACACAGCACGTTTCCACCATATTTTGGTCCATCTGGCTGTGTTTCTGCATGGAATTGGAATGGCTGAATGGATGTATGGCTTTCTCTTTGCATAATATAGTTTCAGGTTGCATTTCCTGATGCGGCGGCATTTGACAACGGCCCATGTGGCCATATTTATTACTGTAACATGACGGTTTCTCACTCAGATGATGAAAGATATAAATTATTTGCAGTCTTGTGTTGAAAAAAAGTTTTCTTAACGTTTTCTTCACTACAACCCATCTTTGCTTGCAAGTACTGAGCTTCCTTTTCACCCAATCATGATACTCTCACCAGCTACCAGTTGTGAAATGTTTCAAAACAGTCTAACCTGAATATTCTATTATCCTTTTACTATTATTTTGCTGCTGTAACGACTTTTTTAGTGTGTAGCAGGCATCAAATTCAAAATTAATTTATATTTACAAAATGATATTAAAGAAAACATTAAGTTAAACATTAAGAAGTGTATATTATCCCTGGATCTAATGAACTGAATTAAACTGCAGGCTAGAAATGCAGATCATTTTGTCTCTATTATATCTGATATATGTGCCAGTATTCATCAAAAATCAGAAACTGAAAATCTGATCAGCATCATTCCTCAACTCTGCGCAGGCGCCATCAATCAGCCAGCAGAGGTCGTAATTGCATCAGTTATGAGGAACCCTGGTCCGGCTCATCCCACCCCTGAACAACAGCCGCATGGCAGAGCTGAGATTCGATACGATGTATTCAAGATCTCAGCTCTGGTGTGCTAACGTATTTTAAGTGCTAATAGCATTGTAAGGCTACTCAAATTACAGTCATTATTACGCCTACATTTCAAATTGTCTGCAAACAATTACATACTGAAGTGAAGTTAAGTTCCAAAATATGTATTTTTTAATTCACAATGTCAAAAGTGTGTTTTTTAAATACTATTTTGTTTAGTTAGTTCTTAGATCCTTTACCTAACTGCTGAAAGAGAAATACAGTGGTACCTTGAAACTCGATGTCATTTGGTTCTGAGAGTGGCATTTAGTTTAAAAGGCATTGAGTTTCAAGACATTTTTTTCCATAAGGATGTATGGGAAACCTGGTAATGCGTTCCATGGTCCTGTAAAATAGGGTTGTTTTTGACACTTATACACTAAAAATAACACAAATATAATCAGTGATGGCATAGTTACCTTGAAAAAGTAATCTGATTTCTGATACTGATTACTCCTTTAAAAAGTAACTTAGTTACTTTATTGATTACTTGATTTTAAAAGTAACTAAGTTAGATTACAAGTTACTTTATTAGTTACATTCAGCAGCTGCTGTATTGCAACTGGAGCTGCGTAGGCGATTGAAGCGGAATAAGAAACAAGAAAGATAGCGGAAAACGGAGTCCTCTGTTCACAAGTGTAAGTAAGATAAATAAAATAAATTTTTTTAAAGACAAATAAATAACAAAAAGACGATAAATATCCAAAATTTTGGCGAGTGGGGTTTGTAATGAGTCTGTAACTATGGTGATATTACGTCATCACGTCCCCACGTCATCACTTGACGTTAGTAAGATGGCGGATGTAGTACGTAACGGTGTTGTGTGCATACTGCATACTTCTGTACTGAAAGTATGTACTTTTTTACCGGCCGAGTAGTGCATACTTCCTCCAATCTAGTACGTACTCTGTAAGTATGCGATTTCGGATGCAGCTCGTGACTTAATTGTCGCATAGGCCAGACGTCACTCCCCGAGACGCAAGAAGAAAGCAAAAATATATCTTTTTACTAAGGAAAATGACAAAAATAGTAATGCACAGTAACTTGGATAAGTAACTTCAATCTGATTACTGGATTGGAAATAGTAACTCGTTAGATTACTTGTTACTGAAAAAATGTGGTCAGATTAGAGTAACGCGTTACTAAGTAAGTGAATCAGTGAATATAATATAAAAACACTGAGCTAAAAAGCTGATTCCTAAAATTGTTCAGAACCCCTGAGCTGTAACACAAGTTTAAAAGTGAAACATCCAAAAGGGAAAATCCAGCTGAACACAGATACATGTGGAGCTTTCAGAGTGATTCTGATGATTATTCCATACAAATGCAGATTCGTCTCATATGCACACTTTGATGACGTTTTACAGCACTGCTCAAGCCTAGCGCTTAACAAAGTGACTGTTAATTTTTAATTTGAAATTAAATAAATACATTAAAAAAAAACAAAATGAACACGTTGAGTTTAAGGGCAAATTTCTGAGTTTCAAAGATTTCGAGTTCAGGGGATGTTGAGTTACAAGGTACCACTGTAGTTCAAACACACTTGGATTTGCATAGATACAGGTAGCACGACAGTGTCCAAAACACAGAAGGCATTTTATTCATTAATAACAGTAAGTAGTTGACTATTATTATATAATAATCTGATTTATAAGACTACTTTTAATCCTATAGTAATTCTAGTTCTTTACCACCTGACCTCGTGTCAGAAACGACCTCTAACACAAACTGATTTGTCATCCTCTTTTACACCCTGATTTTCCAAAATTAAGCAACTTCTTTCTTGTACACATGTGGCATGTGCACTAAAATATTTTTCCTGCTTTAAAAAAAGATTTCCTGTACACAGGTTCTTCCTTCAGAAATCTCATTCACAGATGTTATCACAAGTGGTTTTGACATCCACAAATATTTTACTTCTCCACTAAACAACGGTCGGAAATCATGAAATGCCCACAGGTGTGGACTGTTTAAACGGATGTGATGTCTTTTGATTCACGATGTGTTCTGAAAACGACACATTTAACCCCTAATGTGCTTTAATTTATCGTTTTACTGTTTCAAATAGGCAACAGTAAAAATGCTAAGCTAGCACATTCTCTGCACAAACTATTATGGCGTTACGACAGACATGGAATCCTCTTTTGGGAGCGTGACAGCTCACACATGAAAAGTATATCAGTGATCTTATTTTTTTGATCTACACAGCCAGCAGACTCTGATGATAGCCGTGTGGGGGTGTTTTTGTTGATAGATTTATGGGTCTTTGTGTATATAACCCTGTTGCGTTATACAACACTTTTTCATATGTACTCTAGGCATAACCCAGAGACACAAGTAATCTTCACGTGATCACATTCTACAAAGAAATTGTGCTACATTAATATTGAAATATTATATTACAGTTTATCTTAATGTAGCTACAGCACTTTAATGTAGCTTCCAGTGGTTTGTCCATCATGGTTTGTCCTTAGATACAGAAATATTCATACTCACTGTCCATTCTATCAGCTCCACTTACCATATAGAAGCACTTTGTAGTTCTACAATTACTGACTGTAGTCCATCTGTTTCTCTACTTACTGTTTTAGCCTGCTTTCACCCTGTTCCTTAATGGTCAGGACCCCCACAGGACCACCACAGAGCAGGTATTATTTGGGTGGTGGATCATTCTCAGCACTGCAGTGACAATGACATGGTGGTGGTGTGTTAGTGTTTGTGGTGCTGGTATGAGTGGATCAGACACAGCAGTGCTGCTGGAGATTTTAAATACCGTGTCCACTCACTGTCCACTCTATTAGACACTCCTACCTAGTTGGTCCACCTTGTAGATGTAAAGTCAGAGACGATTGCTCATCTATTGCTGCTCTTTGAGTTGGTCATCTTCTAGACCTTCATCAGTGGTCACAAGACGCTGCCCACGGGGCGCTGTTGGCTGGATATTTTTGGTTGGTGGACTATTCTCAGTCCAGCAGTGACAGTGAGGTGTTTAAAAACTCCAGCAGCGCTGCTGTGTCTTATCCACTCAAACCAGCACAACACACACTAACACACCACCACCATGTCAGTGTCACTGCAGTGCTGAGAATCACCCAACACCCAAATAATACCTGCTAACTGACCATTAAAGAACAGCATGAAAGGGGGCTAACAAATTATGCAGAGAAACAGATGGACTACAGTCAATAATTGTAGAACTACAATTCTATATGGTAAATGGAGCTGATAAAATGGACAGTGTGTGTAGAAACAAGGAGGTGGTTTTAATGTAATGGCTGATCGGTGTATATCTCATTATATTAGACTGTTGTATGTGCATTGATGATCACACAGGTCTTATGTGTTATTAGTTCAGTGAGAATATTTTGTGTCAGTCTGCATCTTTGTGTTAAATAAAGATTAGATCATGTTTTATTAGTAATTATTAAAGAGATTTACAAAACCATTGTCCTGCAACTGCATTTGCTGTTCAGTGATCTCTTATATAATTTGTCTATGAGAGTGAAACTATTAGGGTGTTAAACAGTTTTGCATTAAGGAAGAAAATAAAAACCTTAGTCAGTAGATAAAGACTTTTCCAGACCTACAGTCACTGTAAATGCTTTTCCAGGCTTTTTTAGCATGTACTCTGATTCATTAAAATTTGGGCTCTGACCAGAAGAACATAAAAAGAGTAAAACAAGAGCACATGAGGAGACCACAGTACAAGACTCCTATTTGGGAGGAATAACCTCCATAATTCAGGCTTTATTATGGCAGAGTGGCAAGATGGGAGCCATTATTGGCCCAAAAAAGACCAAATTCAAGAAAAACATTCTATGGTGAGACTATTTGGGCAAAACAGCAAGCAAAATGTCTGTCGACATCACCTGCCCTGGCCCTGATTTCAATTCTAGTGAAACATGGTGGTGGCAGCATCATGCTATAAAGGGACACTGAAACTGGTAAGAATTGAGGGATGCATAATTGCAGCCAAATACAAGAACTTAGACTGGGTGACAAAACAATGCCCCAAAAGCATACAGTTGAAACAACATTGTAGTGGCTTCAGGATAAGTCTCCTTGAATGTCCTTGAGTGGTCCAGCTGAAGCTCAGACTTAAACCACATCTGTGGAGAGACCTATAAATGACAGTTTACAAAAGCTTGAGAGAATCTGACATAAAGAATAAGGTAACTTGACCAAATCCAGGTGTGTAGGTCTCAGAGAAGACTTGCGGCTGTAATTGTTGCCAAATGGACTTCTTCAAAGTATCAAACAAAGGGTCAGAATAATTTTGAGGATAAGATTTTTATTTTAACCCCTGACTCACACTGTACATGAAGAAACTCATTTACCTCCTCCAACAAACACGTTATCATGTAATGCAAACAGCCATTATTAGTAGGCCACATTCTGTTTTCAGTTCTATCCTATTTTAAGTGGTAGCTTAATGGGTAGAGTTTTGGACTATCAACTGAAAGCATTGTGGGTTCAAATCCCAGCTCTGCCAAGCAGCCACTGCACTGTTGGGCCTTTGAGCAAGGCCATTAACCCACTCGACTTCAGGGGCACTGTACAATGGCTGACCCCGCGCTCTGATCCCAGCTTCCAAATACACGCTGGAATATGCAGAAAAAGAATTTCACTGTATTGTACACGTGTATACACTGATTAGCCATAACATTAAAACCACCTCCTTGTTTTTACACTCACTGTCCATTTTATAACCTTTTTAACCTGCTTTCACCCTGTTCTTCAATAGTCAGGACCCCCACAGGATTATTTGGGTGGTGGATGATTCTCAGCACTGCAGTGACAATGACATGGTGGTGGTGTGTTAGTGTGTGTTGTGCTGGTATGAGTGGATCAGACACAGCAGCACTGATGGAGTTTTTAAATACCGTGTCCACTCACTGTCCACTCTATTAGACACTCCTACCTAGTTGGTTCACCTTGTAAATGTAAAGTCAGAGACGATCGCTCATCTATTGCTGCTGTTTGAGTTGGTCATCTTCTAGATCTTCATCAGTGGTCACAGGACGCTGCCTGTGAGTCGCTGTTGGCTGGATATTTTTGGTTGGTGGACTATTCTCAGTCCAGCAGTGACAGTGAGGTGTTTAAAAACTCCAGCAGCGCTGCTGTGTCTTATCCTTTCATACCAGCACAACACACACTAACACACCACCACCATGTCAGTGTCACTGCAGTGCTGAGAATGATCCACCACCCAAATAATATCTACTCTATAGTGGTCCTGGGAGAGTCCTGACCATTGAAGAACAGCATGCAAGGGGGCTAACAAAGCATGCAGAGAAACAGATGGACTACAGTTAGTAATTGTAGTACTACAAAGTGATTCTATATTGTAAGTGGAGCTGATAAAATGGACAGTGAGTGTAGAAACAATGAGGTGGTTTTAATGTTATGGTTGAACTCTCTCTCTCTATATATATATATGCAGCTGAAAAGGTTTTCCATACATCCTTATGGGAAAAAATACCTTAAAACTCAACACCTTTTAAACTCAACGCCACTGACGTTGAGTTTCAAGGTACCACTGTAGTTGTTTTCTTTTACTACTCATATTTAATCAAATTTCAAACAAATGCAAATTATAATTATTAATCTATTCAAATCTGTACTAAAATACACTTGACGTGATTTTTTTTATGCATGACCAGCTTGCTCAGCTTGTCTAAACACCATCTGACTAATAGGTTCATGCCCTTTGTTTAATGGTTATAATAAACCGAGACTCCAGACAGGATATTCTTTACATAATACAAATAAGTGCCTGGTGCCTTTATTAGGAAGCATGCACTTGTTTACAGGATGCTTTTGAAAAGTTATACACTGCCAACTAATCTATACATGGATTTCTATCACAAAAGAAACTTTAACATTATATATTTGTAGGATGCTAAGACAAGACCAACAATAAAATAAGTTCTCTAGTCAAGTGGATTCTCGAAGAATACAGAGTTGTGCACAATAGGGCAGAGAAACTACTTCTCCTAATGTAACTTTCCCAGGCTAGAGAAACAATTGGAACATGACTGCACTGTAAGATTTGTCACATCATGTCCTAAAGCCATTACAGTGTCTAGAACAGTATGTTAACCCTTATTTCCAGAAGTCTCTGCAAGTAAAACACCTAACAACTGACCTCTGAGACAAACACCTAACACATTACATCTGGGACTATGTGTTCTAACATAAATCAACTTCATTTGTGCAGTAAAAAGTCAAATTTGATTGTTGATTTCTAAACAATAAAGTGCTGAAAGAAATGTGAAACAAGCGTGGCTTGTGAGTATAGACGTTAATCATTACAAGTTTACTCATTCATTCAGGCACAGCATGAAAGAACATAAAGCAGGGATGGACGAGCTAATTAAAGCTTTAGAGGATTACAGTTAAGACCTTTCAGTTTACTCTGTTAGTCATGTGGAATATCACTTTCCAGAGGTTCACACAGTGAGGGTGTGAAGCTAAATAAATGGAAGCTAATGTTAAAACTGTCAATACATAAACTCACTGTGCTTTGTCAGAAATTGACTTGTTCCTAAACACAAACAGTCGTGTCCAATTACCCCTCTATACTGATTCAACCCTTCACTGCTGACTGAGTATCCCTCTCAACTGACATACGCCCCCTCCGGCACGTACAGTCAGTACAGACTGCATTTTTCACCGGACCGCACGAGTCGAGTTCATACACTTGACGGGCACTGTGTATGGAGGGCCACACCTCCATCAGCATTATTCCTCAACCCTGTGCAGGCACCATCAGTCAGCCAGCAGGGGCCGCAGTCGCACCAGTTATGAGGACCTATCATCCGACGTTCTTACCCTCTAACCCTGAACAACAGGAAATCGTTGTCATGCTGCCGCCCAGCCCAGTCGGAAAGGCAGAGCTGATGTATTACGATGTATTTGAAACCCCAACTCTGGTGCGCTAGCGTACTGTACCGCTGCGCCACCTGAGCGGCTACTCACTTACTTTCTTAACCGCTTATCCAATTAGGGTCGTGGGGTGGGGGCTGGAGACTATCCCAGCTTTTCAATGGGCGCAAGGCACACAGTAACACCCTGGATGTGATGCCAGTCCATCGCAGAGCAGACACACATACACACCCATTCGCCTATAGGGCCATTCAGTGTCTCCAATTAACCTGACTGCATGTTTTTGGACTGTGGGAGCAAACCGGAGCTCCCGGAGGAAACCCACACAGACACGGGGAGAACATGCACACAGAAACTCCTCACAGAAAGGATCCAGACCACCCCACCTGGGGATCGAACCCAGAACCTTCTTGCTGTGATACTTACTTCAGACTAAACCTAACAGTGTGTCTGACAAAGCAAGGAGTAAAAAGCTGTGTGTGTGTGTGTGTGTGTGTGTGTGTGTGTGTGTGTGTAGCCAGTTATAAAAAAGGGTGATATGGGGGTTGGATTACTTCATAATGTTTTACAAACAGTGTTGGGTTTTTACTGATGTGTCTTTTGTGTAATATTATGTTCTGCCATTATTAAATTGGACAAATGCAACAATAGCAAACACAATTTATATTACTTTTTAAAATATATTTAGTACATTTTGTAAGTATAGGCCTGTTTTTCATTCATTTTATTCAAGTCAACATCTTTGCTCTTTTAAATACTGCAATAAAAATGCCTAGTAAAAGAGTTTGTGATACACATATTTAATAGTAATTTTAGATGACTGTGACTTGTGTTCAGAATGTTGTGATGTGTTTTGCTTCTTGCATTAATATAAAATGCAACGTGCAGAAAACATCTAAAAATGTAAATGTTTCACTATGCGCCAGTCTAGCCAGGCAAAAAAAGAGCAAGACAAAAAAACACGTCTGCTTGATAGTTTTTCCCAGAAAGACTGAAAAACTAATAAAACTTCCTCCCTTCAGTCTCTAGAGAGCAGTGCCCACTTTGGTGTGCAATCTTGCACATCACCATAAATCTTTTCAGAATTGCACCCACCTGAACGGCTTACTGAAAACCATGTGTGACCGGATTACTGCATGTGCAGGGTTGTTCTATTTAATACAGAGTACAAAGATATATTTTAGAAAAGTAAAACAAAGTAATATACCAAACCAGCATTAAATATTTTCATTTGGGCGATGTGTTACTGCACTGCGCCCTGTCACTCGGTGGAAACAAAAAACAGATGTACCGCAACTTTATTAAGGATAAAATAGTGGTAAAACATAAGACCAAGACAAGACTTACACTAAATACACTGATCAGGAATAAGATTACGACCACCCTGTCTAATATTGTGTTGGTCCCCCTTTTGCTGCCAAAACAGCCCTGACCCGTCGATTCATGGACTCCACTAGACCCCTGAAGGTGTGCTGTGGTATCTGACACCAAAATCTTAGCAGCAGATCCTTTAACTCCTGTAAGTTGTGAGGTGGGGCCTCCATGGATCGGACTTGTTTGTCCAGCACATCCCACAGATGCTCGATTGGATTGAGATCTGGGGAATTTGGAGGCCAAGTCAACACCTCAGACTCGTTGTTCTGCTCCTCAAACCATTCCTGAAGCATTGTTGTTTTGTGGCAGGGCGCATTATCCTGCTGAAAGATGCCCCAGCTATCAGGGAATACCGTTTCCATGAAAGGGTGTACATGGTCTGCAACAATGCTTAGGTAGGTGGTACGTGTCAAAGTAACATCCACATGGATGGCAGGACCCAAGGTTTCACAGCAGAACATTGCTTCTTCCCATAGTGCCCATTGTTGGCACTTTCGGCGGTGAGGGGTCAGCATCCTTTAACTCCAAAACTGCAGCTTGTGGGGCGTTCCCGGTCTGCAGTGGTCATTATCTATCGAAAGTGGTCCAGGGAAGGAAGAGTGGTAAACCGACGACAGGGTCATGGGCGGCCAAGGCTCATTGATGCACATGGGGAGCGAAGGCTGGCCCGTGTGGTCCGATCCAACAGACGAGCTACTGTAGCTCAAATGTCTAAAGAAGTTAATGCTGGTTCTGATAGAAAGGTATCAGAATACATAGTGCATGACAGTTTGTTGCATATGGGGCTGCATAGGACACCTGTCTGCCTGAGCATCTGTGGGATGTGCTGGACAAACAAGTCTGATCCATGGAGGCCCCACCTCACAACTTACAGGCATTAAAGGATCTGCTGCTGACATCTTGGTGCCAGATACCACAGTACACAGGGGTCAGGGGTCTAGTGGAGTCCATGCCTCAACAGGTCAGGGCTGTTTTGGCAGCAAAAGGGGGACCAACACAATATTAGGAAGGTGGTCATAACGTTATGCCTAATCGGTGTATGTCTGTTAGTATTGTCTGTTAGTCTCAGTGTTAAAGTGATTGGTTTCAAAATGCTACCAGTGGACCCAATGCTGGACCAATGCTGGACACGCTGTAGGCTGGCATTGTAAAAAATGCCTAACTTCTTTAAGGAGAATCAAACAATAGTCAATCCGTGGGAAAACACACAAACACTATTGTTTTGTTAAATCATTATTGTTTGCTTTTTTAGCACCTAATTAAGAGTATATAAAATCTGTCGAGCCATCCATCCAAGTCCAACTATGATCTTATATGCCTGGTATGACACTGTCATTTGAAAAAAATCAAACTCATTTGACGTCTTTCTTTTTCTTTTCAACTACCTACGCTATTTCAAAGATATTCAGTTCTTAAGGTCAAAGTTGAGGCATAGTATTACTAAGAGGCAAATGATTATCCACAAAACATTCTTCAGCTGCTACCTCACTATTAATCAGGGCTTATAACCATCAAGGCAAGCTTTCAGAGATCCTTCACTCAGAAAAACATGTTGAAATGCTTTCTTTGATTGACAGCACGTTTCTGTTAACTGACAGCAGACGATCCAGACTATCCAGACAATCCAGGTCTGAGTAGAATAAATGAATAAGACTTCATACTACTTATTCCTTTGTTATTGATGGCTCTTCTGAAGTTACGTTTTCTGAAGTCATCATCTGATCTCATCCTTTCCGAATGTTGAGTAACAGGCACACCTTAAAAATACACTTCTTTAAACTTCCTGTAAACAATGATCTGGGAATAGGTAATGTTTTTTTTTTTTACATATAATTTGGCAAAGAAACAGCAAGAAAAAACAAATCTCATCATAAAACGTGAGCATTCCTGGTGCATTTTTTAATACGTGTAACTAATACGCCACTTTTTGTCACTTATAGCAAACCCGTTCTATCCAGCACTGATCCTCCTTGTTTCTACACTCACTGTCCATTTTATCAGCTCCACTTACCATATAGAAGCACTTTGTAGTTCTACAATTACTGACTGAATCCATCTGTTTCTCTGCATGCTTTGTTAGCCCCTTTCATGCTGTTTTTCAATGGTCAGGACTCTACCAGGGCCACTACAGAGCAGGTATTATTTGGATGGTGGATCATTCTCAGCATGGTGGTGGTGTGTTAGTGTGTGTTGTGCTGATATGAGTGGATAAGACACAGCAATGCTGCTGGAGTTTTTAAACACCTCTCTGTCACTGCTGGACTGAGAATAGTCCGCCAACCAAAAATATCCAGCCAACAGCGCCTCGTAGGCAGCAACCTGTGACCACTGATGAAGGTCTAGAAGATGACCAACTCAAACAGCAGCAATAGATGAGCGATCGCCTCTGACTTTACATCTACAAGGTGGACCAACTAGGTAGGAGTGGGCAGTGAGTGGACACGGTATTTAAAAACTCCAGCAGCACTGCTGTGTCTGATCTGCTCATACCAGCACAACACACACTAACACACCACCACCATGTCATTGTCACTGCAGTGACCTGCTATGTGGGGGTCCTGACCATTGAAGAGCAGGGTGAAAGCAGGCTAAAATAAAGTGTGCAAAGAAACAGATGGTCTACAGTCAGTAATTGTAGAATTACAAAGTGCTCCTATATGGTAAGTGGAGCCGATAAAATGGACAGTAAGTGTAGAAACAAGGAGGTGGTTTTAATGTTATGGCTGATCAGTGTATTTTGCTGTTTCATGGCCATTAGCAAGTTGACGCAAGCTAGCTATGCCTGAATAAAGATGGCTGCAAATAGACAGATGTCCGACAAATGAAAGGAACCACTCCCAGTGTTTACGGGACACATGTGATGAATGGTTTATTTTAAAACACGTGTTTATTTTTTCTGCCTTTACTGCTGCCATGTTGCATGGTAATGTTTAGTTGCTTTCTGTCATGAGATCTGCTCTTTCATGGATGGGTTAAATGAAAGTAAATAATGCATTATTTATTGCCTGCAATACAATTACAATTTTATGGAGAATTGTGACTCAGAAATCCCTTTATTTCTACATTTTCTGTTACTGTGTGCAGACTATTTTCATCTAAACTTGTATTTCAAGCAATTTCCTAAATGCGCTACATAGCTAAAAGTAACTGAACACTTAACCACTGGCTACACATCAAAGCCGTAGACATTATTTTAAAGTTGGATCACCAACAGCCTCCACTAATCTTAAAAAAAAGCTTTTAACTTAATTTTAGAGCATTGACTGTGGAGACTTGGCACTCAGTGTTTGTTGTGTCAGTAATACCTGGCTCACTGTCGGCAATCAGACTTAAAAGTGTTGGATAGACTTAAAGGTCAGACGAATCCTTCCCAGCTTTTTGTGGGCATGGTAACGCTTAAACACAAGAGCTGGATGTGTGCAATTCTCTAAAGCATCATTGCATGCTGTAGCTTACCTATCAGTGGATCTATAATATTTTTCACTCTTTGTACAACCCCAAATCAGAAAAAGTTGGGACAGTATGGAAAATGCAAATAAATTAAAAATGCAATGTTCCTTACATTTAATTGTAAAAATGAACCTGAGATATTTCATGTTTTATCTGCTTAACTTCATTTCATTTATTAATAAACATCCATTCCTGCATTTCAGGTCTGCAACACATTTCAAAAACAGTTGGGACAGTAAAGCATTTACCACTTTATAATGTTTCCATTCCGTTTCAGCTTTTATTTTGTCCCATTCTCCCTGCAAACACATCTTAAGATGTGCAACAGTACGGGGTCGTCGTTATCGCATTTTTTGTTTCATAATTGTCTATTGGGGACAGGTCAGGACTGCAGGCAGGTCAGTCCAGTACCCGTACCCTCTTCTTCCGCAGCCATGCCTTTGTAATGTGTGCAGCATGTGGTTTTGCATTGTCTTGTTGAAAAATGCATGAACGTCCCTGGAAAAGATGACATCTTGAAGGCAGCATATGTTGCTCTAAGATCTCAATGTACTTTTCTGCATTAATGCTGCCATCACAGAAGTGTAAATGACCTTTGCCAAGGGCACTGACACAGCAACATACCATGACAGACCCTGACTTTTGGACTTGCTGATAACAGTCTGGATGGTCCTTTTTGTTTTTGGTCCAGAGCACACGGTGTCCATTTTTCCCCAAAAAAAACCTTAATGCTGATTCATCTGACCACAATACACGTTTCCACTGTGTGATGGTCCATCCTAGATGCCACTGAGCCCAGAAAAGTCAACGCCGCTTCTAGACATGGTTAACATAAGGCTTCTTTTTTGCACAGTAATGTTTTAAGCGGCATTTGTGCATGTAACTCTGTATTGTAGTGCTTGACAAAGGTTTGCCAAAGTAATCCCTCACCCATGTGGTTATATCAGCTATTGTTGAGTGGCGGTTCTTGAAGCAGTGCCATCTGAGGGATCGAAGATCACGGGTAATCAGCTTAAGCTTGCGCCCTTGCCCTTTACGCACTGAAATTCCTTCTGATTCTTTGAATGGTTTAATGATATTATGCACTGTAGAGGGAGAAATATGTAAATCCCTTCCAATCTTTCTTTGAGGTACATTGTTTTTAAACATTTCAATCATTTTCTCACACATTTGTTGACAGACTGGAGATCCTCTGATCATCTTTGCTCATCAAAGACTCAGCCTTTCCTGGATGCTGCTTTTGTACCAAACCATGATTACAATCACCTGTTGACATCACCTGTTTGGAATCACATCATTATTTAGTTTTTTCACCTCATTACTAGCCCTAAATTGCCTCCATCCCAACTTTTTTTGGAATGTGTTGCAGGCCTGAAATGCAGGAATGGATGTTTATTAATAAATGAAAGGAAGTTGAGCAGATAAAACATGAAATATTTCAGGTTCATTTTGTCTGCAATGAAATAAAAGTCAAAGTAAATGTAAGAAACTCTGTGTTTTTATTTTATTTGCATTTTCTACACTGTCCCAACTTTTTCTGATTTGGGGTTGTAGTTTGGTAGCCAACAGTAGTTTTGAGATGTGACATCAGAGCATAAACTTAGTTTAGAATGATGTTATGGATAATTAAGACTCTGTAATGGGACAGATTTCTGGCATAAAGGATTACACCTAAAATGTGAACTTTCATTATGAATGTCATCAGCAACAAGAATAGTGATGACTTTAGTGAGATATAGAGATGAATAAAAACTATACAGCTATAGATATAATAACACTAAAGCAAAACTCCTGGCAGAAAAAAGATGTCTGTCAAAGGAATTGAGGGATGAGATCATTGACAGCATTCATCTTCTCTCTACCTGACTGATGATAGCATGATGGAAGCATGAAGGTTTGCAGCATGACGTACATGCATGAAAGAGCCCTGAACATGTCGTTATAAGCCATTAAATTACTACTGTATGTTTGTTTTTATGATAGTTTTAGGTTAAAAATGGGCCAAACCACCTCAATATTCTGGTCTAGGTTGTGGTGGGTCTGGCTTCCCCACATACACTGGAGTTAGCTCGGACTAGATGTAAATCCATTGTGGAGCACTGACCATCTGCCCTTCTCTTCCAGCAACTGAAAAAATTTCTTCTTGTTGGTGGTGTGGCATGAACCCGTGAACCTGGTGTGGCATAAAGACATAATTCGCAAAGATTAATGTGGAGGAACTTTAGTGGCCTGCAGAGAACCCTGACTGAATTATTATTCATAATTATTAATTCATTCATTTACTGTCAGTTTTATCATATTATTTATATTATTTATTATTATTTATTTATCATATTATTTATATTATATTTATTCAGGGTCACGGTGGGTCCAAATCACTGGGTGAAAGTCAGGAAACACCCCAGACAGGTCGCCAGTCCATCACAGGGCAAACGCACACATACATTTACACACACTTACACTCAATGCAATGCAATTTCAGTAGCACCAGTTAACTTGGCTGCATGTCTTTGAACTAAGGGGGGAAACCAGAACAGAGTAGGCAAACTCCACACATAAAGGACCCTAGACGTCTGGCTGGGGAATCGAACCCAGGCCCTTCTTGCTGTAAGACAACAGTGCTACCCACTGAGCCACAATGCCACCCAATTATTATTATTATTAAAATACTTACTAATAAGTTCCAACCTGCCGCCGAAGGCAAAATTAGCACCAGAACTACAAACCTAATCAGATTTCGATCGAATGACATAGAATAAGGAAAAGCAAGTTCATATAAATGCTCACTAATGTACAAGTGTCCACATACTTCTATCACAATATGCATTCATCCTCAATCACAGCTTAGTTTACTCATAGTTATGGTGGGTCATTTGCCTTCCAGAATACAGTGGGCTCAAGGCAGGAACACACCCTTTCCAGGGCGTCAGTACATGACCAAGCCCCCAGGACTCTTAAATTGTTTCACTCAGATTGAAGATTAAGTAATGGTTACTAGAAATGGGTCCAGTCCCATATAAAAACTATGAACAACCAGACAAACCATCAAAAGAAAAAAATGACTCACTTGATCATTTACTTACTTATACCTAGGGTTGAATTCGAGCAGCCAATCCACCTTATGCATGTTTTGGGTGGTGGTAGAAAATCAGAGTACTAGGAGGAAACCCACAATACATCACAAGTCACTTCCAATCACTATACAATAACCCGAAGACTACACTGATCAGCCATAACATTAAAACCACCTCCTTGTTTCTACACTCACTGTCCATTTTACCAGCTCCACTTACCATATAGAAGCACTTTGTAAGTCTACAATTACTGACTGTAGTCCATCTGTTTCTCTGCATGCTTTGTTAGCCCCCTTTCATGCTGTTCTTCAATGGTCAGGACTCTCCCAGGACCACTACAGAGCAGGTATTATTTAGGTGGTGGATCATTCTCAGCACTGCAGTGACACTGACATGGTGGTGGTGTGTTAGTGTGTGTTGTGCTGGCATGGATAAGACACAGCAATGCTGATGGAGTTTTAAACACCTCACTGTCACTGCTGGACTGAGAATAGTCCACCAACCAAATATATCTAGCCAACAGCGCCCCGATAAAGGTCTAGAAGATGACCAACTCAAACAGCAGCAATGGATGAGTGATCATCTCTGACTTTACATCTACAAGGTGGACCAACTAGGTAGGAGTGTCTAATAGAGTGGACAGTGAGTGGACACGGTATTTAAAAACTCCAGCAGCGCTGCTGTGTCTGATCCACTCATACCAGAACAACACACACTAACACACCACCACCATGTCAGTGTCACTGCAGTGCTGAGAATGATCCACCACCTAAATAATACCTGCTCTGTGGTGGTCCTGTGGGGGTCCTGACTATTGAAGAACAGGGTAAAAGCAGGCTAAAAAATTACTGACTACAGTCAGCAATTGTAGAACTACAAAGTGCTTCTATGTGGTAAGTGGAGCTGATAAAATGGACAGTGTGTGTAGAAAGAAGAAGGTGGTTTTAATGTTATAGCTGATCGGTGTATATACAGCTGCAAATCCACTTTCTGCATGTTTTAGAACATGGAAATACCTGGAGACAAAAAGAATTTAAATCTAGGTCCCCAGGACCATTGAGCTGCACCACAATGCTGCCCTAATTAAATGATGAAATAATTCTGCAACTATCAAACTAAATAAATGATTCTATCCAGTTTAAGTCTCAGATTAAGGGTTCAGTGATGGTGACTGAATTTTTGGTCCAAATCCCAGAACTGCAAGTGAGATCTTCCAATTCTATTTCACTTGTAAACCAGTTCTCATGAATGTGTCTTCCGAATGACTGAATGTAAATATTGAGCTCTTGCATATTTTAAGTCAGACAGCTGTAGCGTTTACCACACATGATGTTTGTGTAAGCAGGATCATGACTATTTCCGTCTGGTTCTGCATGGGTGGATTTTAACAATGCTTGTGCTCATGAGTGCGCCGCACGTCCCTCTCACACTCAGATAATGAGAAATAAATGATATGTTTAAATATGTTAAGCAGTTATACAGAGGCACTTTGGGAACCAGATCTACAAGGGGTGGGGTGATCCTGATATCCTAAAACTTTCCTGCAGTATCAGGAACTGACAGATCCTAGAAGCACTGACAGATCCTAACATAATGCAAAACTAGTGAGTGGAATATGTTTAACCCTACCAGGAAACCACTAGTTTGGTTCAACGGGCAGGAAGGCACATTGAGCAACGCATTGTGGAGCGAGATCAGGCGATTAGGCCACAGTGATAGATAGATAGATAGATAGATAGATAGATAGATAGATAGATAGATAGATAGATAGATAGATAGATAGATAGATAGATAGATAGATAGATAGATAGATAGATAGATAGATAGATAGATAGATAGATAGATAGATAGATAGATAGATAATAGAACTATACAAATAAAGTAAGTAAGTAAATAGGGTGCATTTATACAGCATATGGTATGCAACAGAAAAACAGTATGTGCAAATTGTCCATCTGGTACATGTAATAGTAGTGTATCTATTCTTATAAACAATATATACAGATATATAAGAATAAATATAGAAATTATTGTTATAGTTATAAATATATACAATGTATATACTGCTGGCCATCCACTGCATCCTTCTCTACCCCCAGCCATCTTGACATTGTCTTGCCTCTGGACAAGGTAGACGAGGACGAGAGAGTGAGGCTGACGACGCGCAACTCTCCCTCACTATAATCCAAGTCTAGCGCAAGTTATGGCTTCATGAAGCCACGGTCATCATCGACCACGATGGACAAACATCATCATCAGATGAGGAAATGTATGTAAGAACATTTTCAAAAAGCCAGTGAACAATGGATGCAATGCAGGAAAACAAATACAATCCACCTTATTCATGTTTTTTGGGTAGTGGTAGAAAATCAGAGAATTTAGAGGAAACCCACAACAGCATGGGGAGAACATGCCTAAATCCTGACAGACAGTGGAATGAATGTGGACTTCACACATTAATGCAAAATCTGATAGTCCATGTTATCCCATCAGGATTTAACAACATTCGAAAAAGCATTTTGTTTGTATTTTTTACAGTGACTAGAAGCAAAATACAAGGTTTAAACCCAGGTCCCTGGGACAAATGTTGCAGTACAATCCTGGAAAGTTCTCAGCTGACACAGCCATTGTTGGATGTTTATCTGATGGGAATGAACTGGAATACAGGAGGGTCATCAAGGACTTTGTTGCCTAGTGTGGACTAAATGTGCTTCACATTAACACCAGTAAGACTAAAGAATTGGTGATCGATTTCAGGAAAAGGTTTGCATCACACCACACCTGTGAGCATCCAGGGTTTGGACATTGAGGTGGTGAGGGAGTACAAATACCTGGGTGTTCACCTCAATAACAAACTGGACTGGTCTAGCAACTCAGATGTTCTATACAAAAAGGGCCAAGGTCGCCTCCACCTACTGAGGAGACTGAGGTCCTTTGGAGTGTGCCGACCACTGCTAAGATCCTTCTACGACACTGTGGTAGCGTCAGCCTCTCAAATCTTTTGAGGAGGTGGGAGAAAGGAGGATGTTAGCCAAGCTGTCATCCATCCTGGACAACACAGCACCAGACTCATTCACCCCCTGTGTAAGAAGGAGCGCTACCACAGGTCCTCCATTCCTGCAGCCATCAGGGCTTACTATTGTAATATGTAATATATTCTACTCTTTCATGTCTATAGCGCAATACAAAAAGTGCAATATGTAACATATAACAAAAGTGCTATATTATTCATATTTTTAATGTACTGTATATATTATATTTTTACAATAATATATGTACATCACTTGTTTTTTAAAGGGAATTTTTTTTTAGTGTAAATAACTACACACTATGCGTGCAATTTTTAATAATTTTTTTCGCTTAGTTGTCTTATCTTATCACCCAGTCTTCCATCCTGCTCTTACTATACCAGTTTCACTCATTAGGGATTGCTGACTGTAATGCACTTTCCTCCACAACCACCTGACCTAAACACAACCGAGGATTTACGATGGCACTTAAAGACAGAAAAATACAAACAAGATGCTCTTTGGAATATTGTGAAATCCTGATGGGATAACATGAATAATCAGATTTTGGATGGATGTGTGAAGACCATTTCGACTCGAGTGGATGCTGTTGTTATTGCAAACATATACAGTATATATAAAACATTATGACCACCTTCCTAATATTGTGTTGGCCCCTTTTTTGCTGCCCCATATGCAACAAACTGCGATGCACTGTGTGTTCTGACACCTTTCTATCAGAACCAGCATTAACTTCTTCAGCAGTTTGAGCTACAGTAGCTCGTCTGTTGGATCGGACCACACGAGCCAGCCTTCGCTCCCCACGTGCAGCAATGAGCCTTAGCCTTGACCCTATCGCTGGTTTACCACTGTTCCTTTCTTACTGACCACTGCAGACCGGGAACACCCCACAAGAGCTGCAATTTTGGAGATGCTCTGTCCCAGTCGTCTAGCCATCACAATTTGGCCCTTTTCAAAGTCGCTCAAATCCTTACGCTTGTTCATTTTTCCTGCTTCTAACACATCAACTTTGAGGATAAAATGTTCACTTGCTGCCTAATATAACCCACCTACTAACAGGTGCCGTGATGAAGAGATAATCAGTGTTATTCACTTCACCTGTCAGTGGTCATAATGTTATGCCTTGTCGGTGTATATTATATATTGTTTTACATATTTGTCATAAACTATACAGATATAAAGGTTGAATTTGCCTTACTGTATAAAAACACACATTTTATTATAATTATTACTTTTTTTTCTCTTTTGTTTAATGGATTAATACTAATGTCAAGATAGTAAATCAATCTGCCAAACACATAGACCTGGCAGGTTTGACTTCTGACTAATAAATGAAGAATTCTTATGAGAGAACATTAAGAAGGTGTTACATTAGACTCATCATTCCTGTATTACAAATACAAAAGCTACTTCCTATTAACTGAAATTAAACAACAAACACGAACGTAAGACAGTGCATCAGTACTCATTTTGTATTTGTATTCACGATTGTACAGATATTTTTGTAGCATTGATTGGATGCTTTGTTCAGTTTTCTTCTTTGCGTGATGTACAGACACTTAAGCACCAGCTTATGTGTCAAAATAGGATGTGCACTTACCGTTTACCCGGCTTATCCAGACTTGGCTATGTTTTTAGGTGACCTCTGAGTAAAAATGGCACTGATCAATATTCCAGATCTTTCACTTGGTAGTAGGGTTATGGACTCTGTTTTTTTCTTTTCCAGGTTGTGTTCAGCAGTCTAGAGAACAGAATGTTTATACACCCCCAAAGTGTTGCATTCCATTAACTTCAGAGGGCCATCAGATATCCAGGGATTCAGGGTGCATATAAAGATTTCCAGAATAAACATCTTGCCGTGATGGACTTGTTGCACATTTAGACAATCGGTCAGAGTCAAAAAGACAAGTATCCTGTGTGGATGTCCAATGCATTAAGAGTTACTCTTTGCAGATTAAATGATTGAAAGAAATTATAAGAATACTGACACAGAATTGACAATTTCTCACCAGTGTCCTATGAAAAATGTCTCGTTGTTTATTCCAAGAAATTCCTCCGCAGTGATTCACTGATGGCAGAACACGTGTGTCTTTCCAAATCCCTAATGATGTGTAGTATTCCAAAAAGTGCTCCAAGTAAACATACACCCGGATCCCTCCATCAAGAGTTTGCTACTTAATGTTTCCCATCCAGAGCAAGACCAGACCAGTTTGTTGGGCAGTGAACAGACTGGTGCCTAAAGATGACTTTCCTGCTGGCTTAATGCTGTAGCACTGGTGCAGAGGAATGGTTTAGGATCAGAGATAGGAGGGAGGAGATAGGAGAGGTGGGGGCACTTTAGGGAGTGTTGTGAGAGAGTGTGTTCTACTCTGCCTTTACCTTCACATTTAAGAGTTGTGGATAAATAAGCTCCACCTTCAGGTAAAAGAAAAATCCAGAAAGCTATGTAGAAAAACACTTTCTAAATAACTGTATCAAAATTACTTTGGTTTTTCTTTATTGATTTTCTTTTTTTATTTGTTTTATTGATATACTTTGTACATGTGAGATTTTTTTGTAATTTTAGTTAGGGTTATTTATATATTATATTCAAATCCTCATCTTCCTAAGCTCTAGTTCTAGTGAATTTATTACAATTTCAATAAGTCCCTTGATCTATGCTATGTTTGAATTATTTAAAAGATATGTAAATCAGCCAATAGTTAAAATAGTAGACTCTTTTTTAACCAACAATGTGTATTTATCTGTATCTTATAGGGATGTAACGATGCACCACAAGACAGTTAACACATGTTGACACATGTGCCACGATTCGAATTGGTTATTCATATAAGATTAATCAATATTCACTTTAAACAGCAGACGGCACTGGCGCTATTCACCTCGCCTGGTTGATGGCACTTTACAAAGTTGCCAGGTAGGGGGATTTTCCTATCAAATGTATTCATGTGAGGATACTTTATTTATTTGTATTATTTATTTATTTATATAATGTTGGATTTGTTTTAAAATTTCATTTCAGTTTTTTTACACAATAAGCATTATTTAGCATAGTTTGTACCTACCTCAAAAATAAAAAGGCATTAATTATTTAGATAAATAAAAGATAAAGATAAAAGCACAAATACAGTATTTTATTTTATTTTTTAAGTGTAATCAGTGTTTAGTTTCAATACCATGACCTGATAAGAAACCTACCGTAAACTGTCTGTTTTTTAAACAGGTTTAAACAGATTTTACATTCTTTTTTGACACAGCCCACGTTGTGTTTAGGTGACTGTAACTGGCAATTATACATGAAAATCCATTCAGTAGTGTAAATGTTAGTTATAATGGGATTTACACATTTGTTTTGTTTCCATAGAGCGACAGCAAAACACTCGAGGCACGGATTTACATCACATATTAGTAGCATGTTTGGATTTTTGTTTCACAATAATAGACCCTGAGTGATCTGCGTTCTCATGGATGAGCATGTACACCCTAGTGGTCCTCTAAATGAAGATTATATAACCTGTTCTTTAATATGTTCTTTTTTTTTTTATTCAGAAAAGTCACAAGATTTTTTTTTTTAATTTATTTATTATTATTATTTTTTTTTTTTTGCATTTTCCCCCTTTTTCATCCGATTTTGGAGAGGAGAGCGAACTGACACACGTCCCTTCCGATACGCTGAGTTCATATGCGAATCAGCCCTGTGCACGGAGAGCCACACCCTGATCAGCATTATTCCTCTATACTCTGTGCAGACGCCATCAACCAGCCAGCAGAGGTCATAATTGCACCAGTTAACTTGCATGTCTTTAGAGTGTGGGAGGAAAACAGAGCACTCGGAGTAAACCCACACAGACACAGGTTCTCCCACACAGACCACCTGGGGATCGAACCAGGACCTTTTTGCTGTGAGGCAACAGTGCTACCCACTTAGCCACCAGTTTACACTTAATTAACCATAAAGTCCAAATCCAATGTTTAGAAAATAAAAAACTAACATTTCTGCCGCCGCTCAGGTGGCGCAGCGGTAAAAAGTATGCTAGCACACCAGAGTTGGGGTTTCGAATACATCATATCGAATCTCAGCTCTGCCTTTCCAACAGGGCTGGGCGGTTGCATGAACAACAATTGGCTGACCATAGGTCCTCATAACTGGTGCAACTGCGGCTCCTGCTGGCTGACTGATGGCGCCTGCACAGGGCTGAGGAATAATGCTGATGGGGGTGTGGCCCTCCATACACAGTGCCCGTCAGTGTATGAACTCGACTTGTGCAGGTGAAAAATGCAGTCTGTACTGACTGTACGTGCCGGAGGGGGCATATGTCAGTTGAGAGGCATCCTCAGTCAGCGGTGAAGGGTCGAATCAGTATAGAGGACACATTCAGGGTAATTGGACACGACTAGATTAAGGGAGAAAAATTGGGGGGGAAAAGTGAAAAAAAATAAAAAATAAAAAAAACATTTCTTATTCAGACCCTGTGGTGTGGCAGTCCGAATGAGGGTCAGGTGTGTCACGTTTGTTTTATTTTTCATTAACATGTGACTAGAGCTTAATTGGAGTTCACCTGTTGCAGTTTGCACACTTTGTTCTATAATGGTCCACAATTTACACTGCATTGTTGGGACAAAAACCAAGCCATGAAGTCCAAGGAACTGTGGATCGCTACAATCAAATTGTGGCAGGGCATATATTAAGGCAAGAGTCTTAATAGTTTTAAAAAAGAACATTGGCACAACCTCGAATTTTGCTAAAGGAATCTTCCTAATATTGGATGAACAAATACAGAAGACTGGAGAGACATGGCTTCTGTTAAGTATTAAATACAGAGTCGGAATATTTCAGTCGATGGTTAAAACACGCAATAATATCCATTCAAAATCAAATACAGAACCCAATGCGGTGAGCAAAAAGGGGTCTGGATACTTTCTGAATCCACTGTATGTCAAAAGTACACCAATCAGCCATAACATTAAAACCACCTCCTTGTTTCTACACTCATTGTCCATTTTATCAGCTTCACTTACCATATAGAAGCACTTTGTCGTTTTACAATTACTGACTGTAGAGCTTTGTTAGCCCCTTTTCGTGCTGTTCTTCAATGGTCAGGACCCCACAGAGCAGGTATTATTTGGGTGGTGGGTCATTCTGGGTGGATCAGACACAACAGTGCTGATGGAGTTTTTAAACCCCTCACTGTCACTGCTGGACTGAGAATAGTCCACCAACCAAAAATATATCCAGCCAACAGCGCCCCATGAGCAGCGTCCTGTGACCATTGATGAAGGTCTAGAAGATGACCAACTCAAACAGCAGCAATAGATGAACGATCGTCTCTGACTTTACATCTACAAGGTGGACCAACTAGGTAGGAGTGTCTAATAGAGTGGACAGTGAGTGGACACGGTATGTAAAAACTCCAGCAGCGCTGCTGTGTCTGATCCACTCATACCAGCACAACACACACTAACACACCACCACCATGTCAGTGTCACTGCAGTGCTGAGAATGATCCACCACCTAAATAATACCTGCTCTGTAGTGGTCCTGTGGGGGTCCTGACCATTGAAGAACAGCATGAAAGGGGGCTAAAAAAGCATGCAGAGAAACAGATGAACTACAGTCAGTAATTGTAGAACTACAAAGTGCTTCTATATGGTGGAGCTGATAAAATGGACAAAGTAAATACCTAAAAATAACATTATTTTTTAGGGACTTAAAATGATTGTATTGTATTTATTTAATTTTAAAGAGTTTATAAACTGTCTGATTAGAAAGAAGTTACCACAAATATTTACAGCTAAAACCCTGTTTTGAGTAAAATGCAGCTGTGCCCAGGCAGAATTCTTACATATAACTTTTTTTGTATTGTCTCTTAGCACAATCCAAACCTAAACCCAGGCTGAAATACTATATCTCTCCGGAAAGGGTGTCTATCACTAAAGAGTTTTCTTGCTTTCTGCTAAAAAAAACCTTCTGATATGATGAATGAAAACCGCAGACCAAACATGCTGTCTAAGGCTAGAAAATTGTGGTACAAATGGTAGTTTCAAACGGTGATTTCTCTGCCATGGCACCTATAAGTCACTTGATCCCCCTTTTCAGTTTATGTGGTAATTATGGTCAGGACTGTGTAAATCGTGTTGGAGTTGAAGAGTGGGGATCAGGTATGTGGTTGTGCAACATACTGTTCCTTTAGATCCCTATAAGACTATAAACATCTTTGAGAGGAAGAGCCTGCAGCTGTGCTGGGCTGAGAAACTGAAGCCCTACATCTGCAGCCTGTAACAGGAGCATGGTTGGCTATAATTTCACTCACTCTGACAATTGCAAATTTGTTAGGATTCACACAAGCAGCCTAGCAAAAAACAGATAAAGTTTCTTTTGTTTTCTCTAGGACGTAGTTTAAGCTAGTTTTGACTGAGTCTAGAGGTATAAAATGTAAAGTGCTAACTTTAAATCTTTGTATTATTATATTTTAGTATTTTTAAAATGGTAAAATATTTAGAAACAGCATTTACCACTCAAAAAATATCAAATGACGCACATTGAAACATTTTTATAGTCCCTATGCAACCACTTTTTAGGATCATATACTTATTATATAGAAGCACTTTGTAGTTCTACAATTACTGACTGTAGGCTATCTGTTTCTCTACATACTGTTTTAGCCTGCTTTCATGCTGTTCTTTAATGGTCAGGACCCCCAAAGGACCACCACAGAGCAGGTATTATTTAGATGGTAGATCATTCTCAGCACTGCAGTGACACTGACATGGTGCTGGTATGAGTGGATCAGACACAGCAGCGCTGCTGGAGTTTTTAAATACCGTGTCCACTTACTGTCCACTCTATTAGATACTCCTACCTAGCTGGTCCACCTTGTAGATGTAAAGTCAGAGACGATCGCTCATCTATTGCTGCTGTTTGAGTTGGCCGTCTTCTAGACCTTCATGAGTGGTAACAGGATGCTGCCTATGGGGAACTTGTGCTAGCTATTTTGGATGGTGGGCTTTTATCAGTCCAGCAGTCAGTGAGGTGTTTAAAAACTCCAGCAGCGCTGCTGTGTCTGATCCACTCATACCAGCACAACACACACTAACACACCACCACCATGTCAGTGTCACTGCAGTACTGAGAGTGATCCACCACCTAAATAATACCTGTTCTGTGGTGGTCCTGTGGGGGTCCTGACCATTTAAGAACAGAGTGAAAGCCGGTTTAAAAAGAATGTAGAGAAACAGATGGACTACGGTGTATGGCTGATCGGTGTAATTGTTGTGTGGTCGTATGACCCCTTTAATACTTGTAAGTAGCACTGAACACTTCTGATCAGATCATTCAAGACAGAGTATAAAGTCGGGTGTTTAAAGCGCCATACAGAAAAATAAGTACAGAAATGAGTCTATTGAGAACACTATGAAAGCCAGATTATTGTGTGTTAGCGATCATTTTTCCTCAAATAACACTGCTGTAATGGTTCAGGTCTGAAGAGGGGGTCCTCTGGGACAGCTTATATGTCTCTACATAATATTTCATGTTCTCTTTAAAGCTGAGCCTTTTAAAAACTCTATTATTTGCACATTTTTCCTATTCACTATTTGTGCTGACTTTCGTTGGATCCCGCATTTTTGTGCATCGGGATGTTTGTGTATGACTGGATAAAGATTGATATTCAGGCTACTCTGTATGAGAAGCCAAATCTGAATATGTGAGAACTTTGGCTGCAGCGTATTGGATTCCTTTGGCTCAGCACTGTGTAAATTATTTAGTGGTTGGGTTCTTTTGGTCTGAAAGTTTATTCATTTAAGAACCACTGCATGTTATGGTTTTATTATTTTTACTTGCTACTGTAAAGATGTGTAAAGATGGATTTACTACTTAGCGGGTGTGACTTAAATATTTATTATACTGGTGAAGTTAAGATTTTTCATGTTATTTATATTATATGACCACAAGTGTGTAGAGTCCCCATTAAGTAATGGATTGGGCTAAAACACTGACAACCAAGGCTGCTACTGCCTCTGAAAGTAACACCAGCACAAGAACTTTGTTGAGACTCATGGATTGGGTTTTCATGTCTGTGCATCCGGACATAAATCTAAGATCGAAATATAAGTGCCTAAGTGTCAAAGCTGTGTCAAGCAGGGTTTCTTAACCATGAGGCCACAAACCACAAGCCTAAAGTGGTACTCATAGGTGAAGCGTGGGTGCCTTACTGGGACAGTGTGCACAGCCTATGTTATAAACATATAATAGTAATTTATTCATTTATTTTTTTATTTATTGTTTTATCACTGCTTCCTGCATCCTGATGTGTGCCGTGGTGGGTCTGATGCACTGGGCGAAAAGTACAACCCCAAATCAGAAAAAGTTGGGACAGTATGGAAAATGTTAATAAAATAAAAATGCAGTGTTCCTTACATTTAATTTGACTTTTATTTCATTGCAGACAGGATGAACCTGAGATATTTCATGTTTTATCTGCTCTACTTCATTTCATTTATTAATAAACCTTTATTCCTGCATTTCAGGTCTGCAACACATTCCAAAAAAAGTTGGGACGGGGGCAATTTAGGGCTAGTAATGAGGTAAAAAAACTAAATAATGATACGATTTTAAACAGGTGATTGTAATCATGGTTTGGTACAAAAGCAGCATCCAGGAAAGGCTGAGTCTTTGATGAGCAAAGATGATCAGAGGATCTCCAGGTTGTCAACAAATGTGTGAGAAAATGATTGAAATGTTTAAAAACAATGTACCTCAAAGAAAGATTGGAAGGGATTTGCATATTTCTCCCTCTACAGTGCATAATATCATTAAACCATTCAAAGAATCAGAAGGAATTTCAGTGCGTAAAGGCCAAAGGAGCAAGCTGAAGCTTAACGCCTGTGATCTTCGATCCCTCAGACGGCAATGCTTCAAGAACCGCCACTCAGCAATAGCTGATATAGCCACATGAGCAAGGGGTTACTTTGGCAAACCTTTGTCAAGCACTACAATACACAGTTACATGCACAAATGTCACTTAAAACTTTACTGTGCAAAAAAGAAGCCTTATGTTAACCATGTCCAGAAGCGGCGTTGACCTCTCGGGGCTCGGAGGCATCTAGGATGGACCATCACACAGTAGAAACGTGTATTGTGGTCAGATGAATCAGCATCCTGCATGTTTGTAAGAGAAATGAGACAAAATAAAAGTTGAAACAGTTAATCACTTGGTCTCCTCGGTGCCAAAACGTCTTTTAAGTGTGGTGAAAAGGAATGGCAACATTACAATGTGGTAAATGCTTTTTTGTGTTGCAGACCTGAAATGCAGGAATGGATGTTTATTAATAAATAAAATGAAGTTGAGCAGATAAAACATGAAATATCTCATTGTCTGTAATTAAATAAAAGTCAAAGTAAATGTAAGAACCTCCACTTCCATGTCGTCCCAACTTTTTCTGATTTGATTTTCACACTCACGGCAATTTTATTAGCTCCAGTTGACTCGACTGCATGTCTTTAGACTTGTGAAAACCCATGTAAACATGGCCAGAACCTTCAAACTCTACACAGAAAGGATCCTGGCCACACGGCCTGGGAACTGACCCTGTGCTGTTCTTGCTGTGAGGAGACAGCAGTACCCTCTGCGCCACCTTGCTGACCATAACAATTATAAAAAAATACATTAATTAAGCATTGTGTGTTTATTGAGGATAATTCTTCATGACGGTAAAGCAATACAGCTGCATTTTTAATTTTATTTACCTTATTTTTAAGTATAGTGTCAGGACAAAAGTGTATACTAAAGATGAATAAATAAAATACATATAATTTAGAAGCTTGGGTTTCCACATACTTTTGGCCTTAAGAAAAAGATGCCTCACTGAATGTTCAAGATACTAAAAGCCATTCCTTTGGTGAGTGCATTATTAGTGTGCCATCCATTATGTAGGAAACCTTTTACCATTATAGTGATATCAGTGATATTCATAGTGCCTGAGCATCTGCTCCATTAGAGAACACAATCAGAAGAGACTAGACTCTCAGGGGACTTAGGATGAAGGGCACCTGAAATTTGGTTCAAGCTTTCCTTTCAGTAAACATCCTTAAATGCCTAATAGACCAACCCCCAACAAAGAAATCGCTTGCATTGTCATTGAGACACAATGTGGATCAATGCTAACTGTTTAGATTTCACTGATCTTTCAAGATTAAAAGGATTGTTTAATTCAGCAGAGCTTTCTGATGGTCAACCGGTCATCTAGGATAAGTGGAATATCCAAAGGACAGAAAATAATTGTATCCAATGTTTACTTTGTCCACATAGTTGATTAAGAATGACCGAATTTATTAATAAAATCATATAGATTAATAGCAAACCTACTAATAACAACATCACCATTAATAAATTATAGTGCAGCATTTGAGCTGGTGCAAGTCAGAGAGCAAATCGATAAGACTGTAAAGCAGGAAAAAAGTTGACATCAGCTGCTTTATTTCCGCAGACTCATTGGAATAGAAGAAGACGATTTAAACCACTTGATCAATACGTTTTGTGTAAGTCAGCTGGTTATTTAAACCAAAGCCAATATTTCTAAGCTTATTTTTGGAATGAAAAACACCAAATGAGTTTCATCTTAGTCCTAGTATAGGAACGTTTCTGTTCCCAATAAGTATTTAATACTGTTGTTTCAATTAGGGTGTTATTTGTTATTATTTTCTTTCATTATTTTCGCTCCCATATTTTTATGGGAGTAACTACAAAGGATCGTTCTGTTCCACATACCTGATTTGATCTGATTTTTTTATATGCTGGGTGCTCTTACTGATGCAATCGTCCCTATTTTTTATCTAGGTAATGAAGGGTATCAAACTAGATCTTAACAGGAACAAGCCTTCAGTTCTGGTACTACTTGAGTGTTTTGTTTGACAATGTGGACCTCAAGATTACTTTAAACAGATAAAGTAAGCATGTTGGCCTGTCTGGATTTGTTGGATCTGGGTAGTGGTTCACCTCACCTCATATATCTGTGAAAGAAGAGTTTTCGATCTATAAATGATCACTCCTCCAAGAAGTATGAGGTTACCTGCGGGGTACCACAAGGATCAATTTTAGGACCGTTACTTTTCAGTTTGTACATGCTTTATAAGTATTTTGGCCTACTTTTATGAACTAAAAAGATAACTCATCACAAGTTATCACAAACATTTGATTGCAGTTCTTATTGCCAAGCATGGCACAGCCAGTTATTAGGTTTAGGGATAGGCATTTACTTTTTCACATGGGTGACATACGTTTTGAATAAATCTTCATCTTAAATACATGGAATCCTCATTTTGTGTTTACTTGTGTCTTAAAATTAGTTTGAAAATATGAAACATTAAAACATGACAAGTGAGCAGAAATAGAAGAAATTAAGTGAGGGACACACTGCTGATGACACTCAACTCCATTTCACTGTATCTTAAATACCCCACATAAAAAAAACTGGATGTTACAGAGCTTTACCCAGCTAATCCAAGACCAACAAAAGAGAAAAAATCAAACTAAATGCACTAGGACCTAAACCAGACCAAAAAGTGTTAGGGTTATGGGTTAGGGTTAGGTTTTAATTTCATGGATCATGTGTGAGGTGTCACAACAGTATGTTATAATCTGAAGAACTAGCTTTGTTCTCCTCAATCAGAGCCGGGGTCTGCATTAGTGGAGAGGATGTCCACAGTAACTTCACATATGCTACAGATGTAGAAACAGGCAGGCTCAACTTGTAAGGAAGGACTAAAATCAGTACCGTTTTCAAATTTCCATACTCAGACACACCTGTTTCTACTCAGTTAATGAACAAAACATCAGTATAAAATAGAAAACAGACTGCTATGATCAGACTTCTATTAGATATTTCATCATAAACATCCAGTTGTTTCCTAGATGAAAAACAACAATAGAATATTATAAATCCAAGACTACGACAGACTGAACCACTAAATGTCAAAACTTTCAATGACAAACTTCACTCATTTTCTGGTACTCTGGCATTCCTGTCATTCCATGACATGAAATACTTGGGAATGGATTTACACCGACTGTGAGGCCAAGTTCAAATTGAAAAATAGCCGTCTGAGCGATTCCAAATGGACATTTGGAACAAGAATGCTATAATAAATAATACAACCGTAAACGATTTCTAGACAGGTTTGCTAGACATGACAGAGGATCTCAGCATCTCATTGTAAAAAAATGTAGGAATTAAGGTTCTAGAAGTTAATTATGACAACTGGCTTCTATATTGGTTCAAGAAATTAAAACTTTCAAGGTTAATGTCTGAAAACCTCAAGCAGATGGTACACAGAACGCCAAGAGTCATCTATACAAATCTGCTCTGTCTTTGTAGCTAATGAAAAAAGGTAAACAGCTAGCAGCTGTTTCTTGCACTCATTAATTTTGTTTTAAAGTCTTTTCAATAAATGTTTCTGCAATTGCCTGTAAAGACTGTCTAGAGATTTAATGGCATTCTAATAAAAATTTAGCACCTTGGAAATTTCTCATACCTACTGAAAATAAAGCTGAGGCTCCACTGGGAGTTGAGATCTAAAAAAAAATGCTGAAGAAAGTTCCAAGTTCTCACAAATGTGTGCCAGACCACCCTGAAATTAATGTGTACATATTAACGAAATGACTCACATTAGATTAAACTCAGGTGTTAAAATGGAAATAACCTCATAACATGGTACGTTTGCCAAATACTTAAGACTCACTAATTGTCAGGTGTTTACAAATGAGGCAGAATACAATGCAAACACGATCACTTGCTTAAAGACTTCACAGTATCTTTCTGGAAATGATGGGATTTGAACCAGTGTCAGGATTTAGCCTTGTGTGAGCTAAGTAAAGGTAAAAAGGTAAGAATTTGTGATCTGCAACCATTGTGTATGTGGTATTTGTGTTTAACTGACTAATGCTGTAGCCTTGTGCTTTGCTAAAGGCTTAGCTATAAAAGCTGCTGTGAAATAGACAAATTGTCAACCATTGAGCTACAAAAACACCTCAGACTTAAATATTAAAACATTTACAGTCATGTGAAAAAGTTAGGACACCACATGAGAACCTTTGTCTTTTTGAACATATTTAAACATATGAACATTTGAGCTTCATTTGAACAGTACTGAGAGATGGAGCTTATATAACTAAACAAGTAAAACTGAAAAAAAAAAACTTAATTGTGAGGAAAAAGTTAGGACACCCTATTCCCTAATAGCTGGTATTTCCCCCTTTTGACCTTTCCTATAACCATCTACCATTCTCTGACATCAACTGGGAGAAAGTTTTTCCTTCTCCTCCATGCAGAATTTCTTAAGCTGTGTGAGGTTTGAGGGGTTTCTTGCATGATTAAAAAAATTTTTTTTGTTTATTTATCTCTCAGTAATGTTCAAATAAAGCTCAAATGTCCATATGTTTAAATATGTTCAAAAAGACAAAGGTTTTCATGGGGTGTCCTAACTTTTTCACATGGCTGTATATGGTAATAAATTAAGTCATAGTAAACAAAAACACTGAGGTTATTTATTAGATAAAATTGACTGATACGATTGATCAATTATTTAATTTAGGAAAATAGTACAGAACACTGAATAAACTGTGTCATAAAAAAGTGAAATTAATAGCTGTTTTTAAGTGTCTGTGTCGTGGTTTGCTGCCAATATTACAAAAGTATACCAGTTTCTTCTTTTCCATCTTAAGCCAGTGAGTACAGGGTTGCCAGGTATGTGTTACATAAGTTTAGCAAAAAGCAGCCCAATAAATAGGTACTGTTTAAATCATACACTACAACTAATTTATGAACCTTAAATACTAACCCGTCTACTGTTAAGCGTCTTCAGGCATCTTTTTTGCTGGCCGTCCTTTTCCTATATATATAATATATATATAATATATACAGTGTATCACAAAAGTGAGTACACCCCTCACATTTCTGTAAATATTTCATTATATCTTTTCATGGGACAACACTATAGACATGAAACTTGGATATAACTTAGAGTAGTCAGTGTACAACTTGTATAGCAGTGTAGATTTACTGTCTTCTGAAAATAACTCAACACACAGCCATTCATGTCTAAATGGCTGGCAACATAAGTGAGTACACCCCACAGTGAACATGTCCAAATTGTGCCCAAAGTGTCAATATTTTGTGTGACCACCATTATTATCCAGCACTGCCTTAACCCTCCTGGGCATGGAATTCACCAGAGCTGCACAGGTTGCTACTGGAATCCTCTTCCACTCCTCCATGATGACATCACGGAGCTGGTGGATGTTAGACACCTTGAACTCCTCCACCTTCCACTTGAGGATGCGCCACAGGTGCTCAATTGGGTTTAGTCCATCACCTTTACCTTCAGCTTCCTCAGCAAGGCAGTTGTCATCTTGGAGGTTGTGTTTGGGGTCGTTATCCTGTTGGAAAACTGCCATGAGGCCCAGTTTTCGAAGGGAGGGGATCATGCTCTGTTTCAGAATGTCACAGTACATGTTGAAATTCATGTTTCCCTCAATGAACTGCAGCTCCCCAGTGCCAGCAACACTCATGCAGCCCAAGACCATGATGCTACCACCACCATGCTTGACTGTAGGCAAGATACAGTTGTCTTGGTACTTCTCACCAGGGCGCCGCCACACATGATGGACACCATCTGAGCCAAACAAGTTTCTCTTGGTCTCGTCAGACCACAGGGCATTCCAGTAATCCATGTTCTTGGACTGCTTGTCTTCAGCAAACTGTTTGCGGGCTTTCTTGTGCGTCAGCTTCCTTCTGGGATGACGACCATGCAGACTGAGTTGATGCAGTGTGCGGCGTATGGTCTGAGCACTGACAGGCTGACCTCCCACGTCTTCAACCTCTGCAGCAATGCTGGCAGCACTCATGTGTCTATTTTTTAAAGCCAACCTCTGGATATGACGCCGAACACGTGGACTCAACTTCTTTGGTCGACCCTGGCGAAGCCTGTTCCGAGTGGAACCTGTCCTGGAAAACCGCTGTATGACCTTGGCCACCATGCTGTAGCTCAGTTTCAGGGTGTTAGCAATCTTCTTATAGCCCAGGCCATCTTTGTGGAGAGCAACAATTCTATTTCTCACATCCTCAGAGAGTTCTTTGCCATGAGGTGCCATGTTGAATATCCAGTGGCCAGTATGAGAGAATTGTACCCAAAACACCAAATTTAACAGCCCTGCTCCCCATTTACACCTGGGACCTTGACACATGACACCAGGGAGGGACAACGACACATTTGGGCACAATTTGGACATGTTCACTGTGGGGTGTACTCACTTATGTTGCCAGCTATTTAGACATTAATGGCTGTGTGTTGAGTTATTTTCAGAAGACAGTAAATCTACACTGCTATATAAGCTGTACACTGACTACTCTAAGTTATATCCAAGTTTCATGTCTATAGTGTTGTCCCATGAAAAGATATAATGAAATATTTGCAGAAATGTGAGGGGTGTACTCACTTTTGTGATACACTGTATAATATAATATTATTGTCTTTTCATATAATTATCATATTCGTGCCCAGTTGTAGCCTAGCGGTTAAGGTATTGGACTAGTAATCCAAAGGCCGCTGGTTCCAGTCCCTCCACTCCCAGGTTACCACTGTTGGGCCCCTGAGCAAGGCCCTTCCCTTGACCTTCAATTGCTTGGACAATATACAGGTCCTTCTCAAAAAATTAGCATATTGTGATAAAGTTCATTATTTTCCATAATGTAATGATAAAAATTAAACTTTCATATATTTTAGATTCATTGCACACCAACTGAAATATTTCAGGTCTTTTATTGTTTTAATACTGATGATTTTGGCATACAGCTCATGAAAACCCAAAATTCCTATCTCAAAAAATTAGCATATTTCATCCGACCAATAAAAGAAAAGTGTTTTTAATACAAAAAAAGTCAACCTTCAAATAATTATGTTCAGTTATGCACTCAATACTTGGTCGGGAATCCTTTTGCAGAAATGACTGCTTCAATGCGGCATGGCATGGAGGCAATCAGCCTGTGGCACTGCTGAGGTGTTATGGAGGCCCAGGATGCTTCGATAGCGGCCTTAAGCTCATCCAGAGTGTTGGGTCTTGTGTCTCTCAACTTTCTCTTCACAATATCCCACAGATTCTCTATGGGGTTCAGGTCAGGAGAGTTGGCAGGCCAATTGAGCACAGTAATACCATGGTCAGTAAACCATTCACCAGTGGTTTTGGCACTGTGAGCAGGTGCCAGGTCGTGCTGAAAAATGAAATCTTCATCTCCATAAAGCTTTTCAGCAGATGGAAGCATGAAGTGCTCCAAAATCTCCTGATAGCTAGCTGCATTGACCCTGCCCTTGATAAAACACAGTGGACCAACACCAGCAGCTGACATGGCACCCCAGACCATCACTGACTGTGGGTACTTGACACTGGACTTCAGGCATTTTGGCATTTCCTTCTCCCCAGTCTTCCTCCAGACTCTGGCACCTTGATTTCCGAATGACATGCAAAATTTGCTTTCATCCGAAAACAGTACTTTGGACCACTGAGCAACAGTCCAGTGCTGCTGTTTCTGGTTCAAAAGTGGCTTGACCTGGGGAATGCGGCACCTGTAGCCCATTTCCTGCACACGCCTGTGCACGGTGGCTCTGGATGTTTCTACTCCAGACTCAGTCCACTGCTTCCGCAGGTCCCCCAAGGTCTGGAATCGGCCCTTCTCCACAATCTTCCTCAGGGTCCGGTCACCTCTTCTCGTTGTGCAGCGTTTTCTGCCACACTTTTTCCTTCCCACAGACTTCCCACTGAGGTGCCTTGATACAGCACTCTGGGAACAGCCTATTCGTTCAGAAATTTCTTTCTGTGTCTTCCCCTCTTGCTTGAGGGTGTCAATGATGGCCTTCTGGACAGCAGTCAGGTCGGCAGTCTTACCCATGATTGCAGTTTTGAGTAATGAACCAGGCTGGGAGTTTTTAAAAGCCTCAGGAATCTTTTGCAGGTGTTTAGAGTTAATTCGTTGATTCAGATGATTAGGTTAATAGCTCGTTTAGAGAACCTTTTCATGATATGCTAATTTTTTGAGATAGGAATTTTGGGTTTTCATGAGCTGTATGCCAAAATCATCAGTATTAAAACAATAAAAGACCTGAAATATTTCAGTTGGTGTGCAATGAATCTAAAATATATGAAAGTTTAATTTTTATCATTACATTATGGAAAATAATGAACTTTATCACAATATGCTAATTTTTTGAGAAGGACCTGTACTGTCACAGTACTGTAAGTCGCTTTGGATATAAAGCATATGCTAAATGCTGAAAATGTAAATGTAACTCAGGAGGGACGGCACGGTGGCTAAGTGGGTAGCACTGTCGCCTCACAGCAAGAAGGTCCTGGGTTCGATCCCCAGGTGGGGCGGTCCGGGTCCTTGGTGCTTGAGCCTATCCCAGCTTTTCAATGGGCGCAAGGCACACAGTAACACCCTGGACGGGGCACCAGTCCATCGCAGGGCAGACACACATACACACACCCATTCACATACTGGGCAATTCAGTTTCTCCAATTAACCTGACTGCATGTTTTTGGACTGTGGGAGGAAACCGGACCTCCCGGAGAAAACCCACGCAGACACGGGGAGAACATGCAAACTCCACACAGAAAGGACCCAGACCGCCCCGCCAGGGGATCGAACCCAGGATCTTGTTGCTGCGAGGCGACAGTGCTACTCACTCAGCCACTGTGCCGCCCGGTTAGAAAAACTTTCTTAAAACTATCTACCAATATTTTTGAGTTTAACACATCAACCAAGGAGTAGATACGGCCCAAACAAGACTATTTAAATACAGTTACTTTAACCAAATGGTTGAGTAGACCATTCAATGGTTAAATCTGTACAACAGTTTTATACCTTAAACACTTTTGAGTCAGTCTTTTGAGCTGTGTGTGTCCAAAGCTGTGAACTGTGTGTGTTAGATTTATACCTTAAGCATTGCAAACAGCCAAGTTCCAGCACAGAAAAGCATTTCCAGCATAGGGTGTCATTGGATTTATGTGAGAATAAAAATGTTTGTCTACAAAACAGAGATGGTGATGCCTATTAACTGTACATAGTGACGTACACTGCACCACTAAGCAAACACAGTTTAAAAGTAATATATGCTAACCACTCTCTTCAGTTCATATGCATCATTTGAGCGGTCTCATAATTTGAGAAATACCATTTGTCTGACTGGGAAATCGCAGTCAAACGGCTAATGGAAGTGTATTTACAACTGGAATTACAACTCTGGATTCTGGAAGATAAATTAGTTTGCAGGGTGTGATGTATGTTGCAAAACGGAAACCCCTTTTGCCAGTAAAATAATGGGAATTATAAACACATTACACATAAACTCCAAGAATCATTTTATGAGCGTGTAACAGTAAACATGAAGCTTGGAGGCTACATATGAAACATTCATGCCTTCTGTGTTGTTCGTGTATTTTGATAAACACCTAAAATGATTATGTAGTAGTTAACCATTTGTTACGACCTGTTACAACCTCCTGTAAGCAATAGAGAAATGTAGCTTATACTGCCCCCTAATGTAACACACTTACACTGCAGTGTTATGACCACAGAAAGCATACTGTAGAAGTTCCAGTTTTCACAATATTATGTATAGAAGATGGTTAAAGACCTAAATTATTTGCAATCTGGTATTAAGAGATATTATTTTTAAGCTTATTGACAATTATGTGGCGGCACGGTGGCTCGTTGGGTCGCACTGTCACCTCACAGCAAGAAGGTCCTAGGTTCGATCCCCACGCGGGGCGGTCCAGGTCCTTTCTGTGCGGTGTTTGCATGTTCTCCCCGTGTCTGCGTGGGTTTCCTCTGGGAGCTCCGGTTTCCTCCCACAGTCCAAAAACATTCAGTCAGGATAATTGGAGACACTGAATTGCCCTATACAGCAGGTGAATGTGTGTGTATATGTGTGTGTATGTGTGTCTGCCCTGCGATGGACTGGCGCCCCGTCCAGAGTGTTACTGTGTGCTTTGTGCCCATTAAAAAGCAGCCCCCGCTTCCCGCAACACTAATTTGTGGCAGTTAGCAGACACTTTTATCTGAAGCGAATTACAATTATGACTGAAAACAATTTAAGCAATTGAGGGTTAAGAGTCTTGCTCAGGGACTTGAAACCAAACTTCTGATTGCTAGTCTGGTATCCTAACCCACCAAAAAAAATACTTTACTTTCATAGAAGCAAATATTTACATTTATCTGTCAATATGCATGACATACCACAAGGACCACCATCCATGCCATAACAGCAGGTCAGCTAGCTAGCTGTTTTGTCACAGGCAGACATGTGGGATTTCACTACTGGAGTCCAAATTTGTCTTACTACTTATATTACTACTTATACTACTTATATATACTAAATATAATTACATTGATGCTATTTTGTAAATTTCATCAAACCAAATACAATTAGTGCAACACTAATGATGCTAGCAAACCATAGGTCATATTCTTAGTAGGGCTGTCACGCGATTAAAATTTTTAATCGAGATTAATCGCGATTAAAGAACCAAATTAATCGCAATGTGGTTGCGTTCATGTCTCGATTAATTTTTTTAAATCGCGATTAAAATTTACGATTTAATTAACGCGATTAATGCCCTGATTCTTAGTGATTTAATTTATTAATAGTGGCCAGTTGTAAAATATTATAAAATATTGTAGGTATTGCTATTAAATTTTACAATTATATTGTAGGCCAGCTCATTACACCTACAGTAGTGTTTTTTTATAAATGAATGTGTCAAGGAGAGTATTATAAAGAGTACAGCAGTATTATAAATCAGAGTAAATCTGCAGTGAGAATGTAAATTTACAAACTCTAAATGTTAGTAATTGTAAGAACTGCAGAAACAATGGGCCACTGGGAGCTGGAAGAGGGTAAAGATTAAATGGCTGTTCCGCTCTTTTTAATTTCTGCCTGGTGTATACTCTCACACTTGACCTTTTTTCCTGAAACATACACTGGTGGACTAAGTAGCTAGTGTTGGTTACTCAGTTTTTTATTTTCTTTTATCTTCTTTTAAAAATGATTAAAACATAAATTATGACCATTCCAAACTTTATCCATTCATAAAGATTTATTTAAGCAATATACAATATGAACACAACAATAATTTGAGATTGAGGTTTTATAGTCTGGGTTCACCGGATAACCTCCAGCCTTCCATCTTTCCAACCTTAGTGAACATGGCCACAAGCCCCAGACCCAGACAAGCAGTTGTGCCAGTCACAGCACTGTGGGCTACAAACAGAGAAAATTCAACAGTAATTTAGTCAAACCTTCCAACTTGTATTAATACCTTAAAACAACTGCATGCTTTATCCCCACCTGAAAGTGTATAAACAAATACTGTTTTTTTACAGTACAAAGAAGAAATTTTATAACAGCACGAGAGATCATCTACTGCTCTGTACTCCTGAATGGCATTCAGTGACCACACATGCTGCCCTGCCATGATGTTTTAACACTTACTATAAGGTACATGAAAATTACAGCTGGTTGCTATAATAATGTAGTAGTACAAAAATGCAACTCATGCTCTCTATTCTTTTTAAAATACTCACTTCGAGCACCAAGAAATGCTCCTGATGCACATCCACCGAGGAAGTAGTTGGTAGGGTCGTCAGGTGCATCCCTAACATGTGCACTCAGACAAGTGGTCATTCCGAATATCGCACCCAGAGAAGCTGAAAATATCAGATGTACACCACAAGGGTTATAATACCTGAGCACAACAAGAAGTCTTTTTGGTACTTGTGAAGGTGTCTTGATAAGGACATGCAGTGCTAATGATGCAAACCACCAATGTGACTGGTCACATCTTATACAAAAACTACTGTAATTTCAAAAAGTCATTTATTTATTGGCCATTTTATGAGCTACAACACTTACACAAACATAGTAAGAACATGGTAGTGGAGTGTATTAGCAGAATTGTTTTTAAGTGATGAAGAACCGGGGGGCACAATACGAAACAATAGATAGGATTAAATAGTATACTCCCAAAGTGTATTTGTATGATATATGACCATATGCTATGTAGAGATTTAATTTGCACTTATCCATCAAATTTAAAAAAATCAATTTCACTTTTACATACCCATTGTGACTGTGCCATTCGCTGCCCTCATCAAAGCGTCAACAGCAGTCTCAGGTCGAAATAACACAATGTGGTATGCTGAGCCGACAAGCCCTACACAGACAATACCATTATATTACAATACATTCCTGCAAAAATGCAAACAAAGCAATGCATCATCACAAACAAGCCATTATTTGCTTATAGTGATTATACTGTTCCATTGCAGACCTTCTCAGGACCACACAAAACCAGGCAATGTTTAACGTAAGTTCACAAATCTGATACTGTATGACTGGATTCCAGCACAGTTTGGAGATTTTCTAGGTCCAAAAATCACCTGCCACTTCAGTGACAAGGTGTGCTCTGCCCTGTTACATGTGTGCATGATATTTGGATTTGTGCAATCAGTAGGGATGTAACGATGCATCAAAAGGCAGTTAAAAATTGTTGCACATGTGCCACGATTTGAATTGTTAATTCATGTAAAATGAATCGATATTCACTTTAAACAGCAGAGGGCACTGGCGCTATTCACCTCGCCTGGTTGACATCACTACACAGAATTGTACATGATTTTCCAGCCAATTTTATTTATGTGAGGATACTTTCTTTATTTGTATTATTCATTTATTGAAATAATGTGGGATTTGTTTTAACATTTCATTTCAGTTTTTATTTTTTACACAAAAAGGGAAATGTGCAGCATTATTTTGCATAGTTTGTACCTACCTCAGAAATAAAAGGTCATTCATTATTGTGTCGTGAACCCAGTATCGTGAATCATATCGAATCGTGGGTAGAGTGTATCGTTACATCCCTACATACAAGATTTATTCAAATGAATGTTGAACTACAATCAGCTGCAGGTCAGAAGTTGCCTTCTTGCATTTAATGTTATTTACTGTTGCTCAGTGGGTCACACTGTCACCTTACACCTAGAAGGTCCTGGCTTCGATCCCCAGGTGGGATGGTCTGGGTCCTTTCTAATTGGAGTTTGCATGTTCTCCCCGTGTCTGTGTGGGTTTCTACCGGGAGCTCCGGTTTCCTCCCACAGTCCAAAGACATGCAAGTGAGGTGAATTGGAGACACTGAATTGTCCATGACTGTATTTGACATTAAACTTGTAAACTTATGAATCTTGTGTAATGTTAAAATCCAAATAAATAAATAATATATATATTGTATACATACATCTTTACTTTTAAATGGTGGATTATTTTGGCTGTTTTTTTATCTACACTAATGTTTAATTAAGTAGGCAAAGGTTAATTCACCTTATGTGTGTTTCCTATTAGTAATCCCTAAGAAATCGCAAAATAAGTCAATAAATAATTAAATAATAACAAATGTCGAGGGTTTAAAATATATAGCATTACGAAATTCTAAAATGTAACGAAATAAAGAAATTGTGCACTGCAGTTCTCTTATTCTCAACTGAAGAGTAAAGCTAGGTGGTTACATATTTAGCTTCGATGCTAGCCGGCTAGCAGGTTAATGACAGCTACCGCTTGTTACAAGACGACAACCCACATAAATGTACATTTAATGCCGTGACAGAAACCGTAAAAACTGACCGATAGCAGTCGCTAGTTTGGTGGTAATCCATGTTTTCTCCACACAATCTTTACCCTCTTCCAGCTCCCAGTACCCCATTATGGACAAAACAAGGACACACGGTGCTCTCGCGAGACTACAGTCGCGAGGTCTTCAGGATTTGTGGAAGCAACTACTGAGCATGTGCAGCCACCTACAGACCTGGAGTTCAGTAAACCATTTCATTAATCTTCTTAAATGTTTGTTAACGATTTTTCCCCCGATGTTTTAAACAAAATGAAATTGAAGATAAATTATGTTAAATAAATTTTTATTTCATTATGTCTCTTAAAAAATAAAATATTTTATTTATCTAAATAATGAATGCTGGGTGTGTGTATGTGTGTGTGTGTGTGTCTGCCCTGTGATGGACTGGCGTCCCGTCCAGGGTGTTACTGTGTGCCCTGCGCCCATGGCTGGATTACTGACCGGGCCAGTGGGGCCAGCGCCCAGGGGCCCTTGAGGTCAGGGGGCCCCGGGGGGGCCCTGGCCCAAAACATTTTGCGATGCCTATCAACATTTATGATACAATATATTTTTATTTCCGAGGGCCCTCCATTTTAAGGATCCTCTGACTATTAGGGACTTTGACCCCAGGGCCTCTTGGGGGCCCTAGCCATGCTTTTGGGGCCCCTAGCCATGCTTTTGGGCCCTAGCCAAAATACTCCTCTGTTATAGTTGACTCCACTCCAGACCTTGCTCATGTGGACCAACTTACTTTTATTTTCAGGTTTGTTAATAATGACGGACATGTAGTTGAGCGTTTTCTAGCTTTCGAGCCTATTGAAAACCATAGTGGGGACAGTTTGGCAGAGTGTGTCGTTGCTATGGTGGGGAATCTGGGCCTAGACTTATCCAACTGTAGGGGCCAGTCATATGATAATGCAAGTAACATGTCGGGAAAGTACAATGGAGTCCAAGCTCATCTTAAACAAAGAAACCCTTTGATTTGTTATGTCCCCTGTGCAGCACATTCACTGAATTTAGTTGGTGTCAATGCTGTTGACAGTAGCCCAGAAGCTGGACGTTTTTTTGACTTTGTACAGGCAATGTACACATTTTGTGCATCATCTACACACAGGTGGGGAAAGGTTTTCCGTGATACTGATATCAAACTCACACTGAAATCACTGTCAGGTACTCGATGGAGCGCACGAGCTGAGTCAACTAATGCTCTTTGGAAATATTATGCACAACTGAGAGAGACATTGAATGATATGTCTAAAGATATGGAGGAGAAATGTGTAACTCGAAGTGAAGCCTCTGCACTCTGTGACAAATTGGACACGTTGGAGATGACCTTCATGGCATACTTCTGGGACACAATACTACAGAGGTTCCAAGCCACAAGCCTGCAGCTGCAGAGGCATGATATTGACATATGTACAGCTACACAACTTCTCTTGTCTTTACGAGACTTTGTGGCAGCACAGAGAGATAACTCTGAGGTGTTTGAAGGGGCAGCTTTAAATGTCACCACTGCTGTCTCCCAAGAGTACAGGCATGACCTCCAGCATACAAAGAAGCGCAAAATTATGTCTGATGATAGTGCAGAGCCAGGTGTAGCATTTAACGGAAAGGACAAGTTTCGGATCGAAACTTTCAGTGTTGTCATTGACAAACTTGTGTCCTGTCTCAACCACCGTTTGAATGCATACACACACTTAACTGAGCTATTTGATGTTCTTTTCATGCCTGACAATATGTCCAACAGTGAGCTCACTTTAAAGGCTAACTCACTCGCTGCAGCAGATCCTTCAGATCTGAACATGAGCCTGGCAGATGAATTGATACAATACAAATCATTCATAACAGAAAAAGAAAAATGTCCTAGTAAAATGCTCAAAACCATGATAAATTTGAATTTACAGTCAACCATTCCAAATGTCTACATAGCACTTAGACTTTTTTTGACTGTGCCTATCACAAATTGTGAAGGGGAGCGTTCATTCTCCAAACTGGCTCGTATTAAGAATGAACTCAGGATTAGGATGCGCCAAAACCGCCTGAACTCACATTCACTTCTGGCCATTGAATCAGATTTGGTCAGACAGCTTAATTTTGATGAATTAGTGGATGACTTTGCAAGAAAGAAGAGTAGAAAGAAACTTATATAAAATAGATTCTTGTGTTAGGGTTAGTTATTGACAGGTTGTTTAATGTATTAATTAATTTATGGTTTTGGAGGGGGGGGGGGGGGGGGTCGACCTGGGCATTTCTTTGCCCAGGAACCCAGACTATCCTTAATCCGTCCTTGCCTGCGCCCATTGAAAAGCGACCCTAATTGGATAAGCGGATAAGAAAATGGATGAACCTAGTACCTAGCCGCTAGGATGCCTAAACCAGGGCATTATAGTGCTGGTCCCAAGCCCGGATAAATAGGGAGGGTTGTGTCAGAAAGGGCATCCGGCGTAAAAAAAACTGTGCTAAATCAATAATGCGGATCACGGCCCGCCAGCGTTATTATATTATTTTTATATTTTATATTATTTTTTATTTTATAATATTTGTATTATTGTTATATTATTATTAATAATATTTAGTATTAATATTGTTGTTGTTGTTGTTGTTGTTGTTGTTATTATTATTATTTGGCCATTAGTAGTAGTTTTTGAATAAGATTATTTGGCCATCTGGGCTGTGAAGGCTTTTTTTTAGTTTGTTAAAGATTAACTGAAGATTAAATGATTAAATCTAAATAAGTTTGTTTTAAAATCGGGGTATTTTTTCAAACTAAGTTTCCATCTGTTGGGCGTATTTTTCAGTCACCATCTGTTATGTACGAGCACCAGAATGGATCTTTAAATTTTATGTAACCGGCCGAGTTACAAACAGTTCACAAAGGCTTAGCGTGTGCACTACTAAGCGTCCTAAAACCCACACATCACACCCTAACTAGTGCAGTACTGTAGGGACTGTGAGCGTTAATTGGTACACAGCCGTCGTTAACGCTCACAGACCTTCAGTTCCGGGGCGAAGCGCCTACAGGTTGAAAGCTTGTTGCAGGTTAATGTAGCTAACACGTCAGCTGAGGGAAACTGAATGGAAACCAGAAATGCGAATTTATTTCCCACAGTTGGACAAAAATGCGTAAATGGCCGAGCTGTTTTCTTGAAGGCTTAAAATATTTCTGGTAGATATGATGTAAGGCCTTATCTCATAGTCTCAATGCATGAACGAGAGACTGGAAAGGCTCAAATTGAGCGAGCTTGCTAGCTATTATGTTAGCTAGCTTGCTAGGCTAAAAATACCGTTATTCTTCGATGAAGCTGAGGTAACTGCTCGGCATTAGCCTGGAGTTGGAGCACACCCAGAGGGTATGTAAAGCGATCGTAATCCCAGCTTTTATCCAGTACTGATTTAATTATTAAATTAACAGTCTTGTTGATGTGCATCAAATATTTTCTTAACTTATTTATTCTTTTGCCAGGGTTGTTGACATGTCGTCTCCATCACCGGTTCAGATCAGGGAGGCAAACGCACATCTGGCTGCCCTGCACAGGAGGGTGGGAGATCTGGAACAGAGATTAGAAGCAGCCGAGAACACGGTGCGAGAACAAGCAGAGAGCCTGATCCGCAAAGACGAACAGCTCAGATCTGCAACTAGGGAGATAACCGAGAATAAGGACAGGTAAAATCATCTAGTGCTTGATCATAAGTCTTACAGTGTTTGATCATAGTTTAAATTACTGATCTACTATTTGATCAGCAGCATTTATGATACACGACTATAGCTGCAAGGTAATGGTGGGCGGATCGATCCAAATATCGATATTATCCATACCAACGTTTTGTCTGTACAGACAGTAGCGGCTCCTCTCACATCTAACATGCACACATTACTCCTGTGTTGTGGTACCGTCACGTTGTTATGTTGTTAAAATCCTAACAGACATCAGTACGTTGGTAGGCATTGGGAAATTGTAAGTTTTTTTAATACTTTGCTTTGCAGACATAGAAATAAGGGCAATTTTATGGAACTAATAGTGTAAACTATACGTACGTGAAGTACGGACGCACCTTACGCACTTTGCGCACCTTACGCAAATGGATAATGTGAGCATGCGTAGTGAGGCTCTTGTGTGTTGTGTTTTGGTGAATGAGAGCTTTTTTCTTTTGACTTTGTGCTTATAAATGTAAACAGAACAGCATCTATTTTTTTATTTTAAATTAACAAGGACATGTATTCGGTCACTAGTAAAAATGTACAAATTTATTCACCCAGCAAACACAACTATGTGGTATGAGTTAGCCGCTTTGTGGTGATACGCCATGATGGTAACGTTGTGAGAAAGTAAAGCACTTAAAAAACTGAATTTATGCCGCTCAGGTGGCGCAGCGGTAAAAACACACGCTGCAACCAGAACTGGATTCTGAGTACATCGTATCGAATCCAGCTCTGCCTTACCGGTGACGCCACAACGCTTGGTGGCGCCACACTCATCAATGTGTGGGTGGCAAAAATGCATCCGGTTGCTGCCCATGTTTCGGAGGGGATGTGGGTTAGCTTCGATCTCCTCGGTCAGGGCAGGGTTCGGCATAGACAGAGAGGAAGCACGATGCAAACTGAACAATTGGATGCGCTAAAGGGGGAAAAAAAACTGAATTTATTTACAACCCTACTGAGAGCAGCTACTTACAAAAATGTATGTATTACAATAATACACTTAAAGGTCATATAAATTCATTCAGATTTAGCAATTTGATGATGCATCTACCTTAATTATTAAAAGGTATCGGTATCGGCGATACTGGCCCTGTATTTACTTAGTATTGGATCAATACCAAATTTTGCAGTATCGCACACCACTAAAAACTGGGTCATATGATGATGGGGAATGGTGGGAAGGTAAAGACACACCCTGTTTCAGGATCCCTGTTTTTGCTAGCCTTCTAACGTTCATAAATATTTCCCCCTCAACTATTTCGTCCTGGTCAGGCTTGTGTTGGGTCCAGCAGCACCTGAAAACACTAGGCTTAAAGTCAGGAGTACAATTTAAAATGGGATAGACGGTGACTGTTCTAGGTGTGTGTCAGTCAAACTAAGGGGTGGCCTAAAAAACATACGCAGTGCAAACAATTGAGGGTTAAGGGCCTTTAAAACGGTTTAATCTTGTTAAGATAACTGGGTTAAACTATATTGAATCTTTCTGTAAATGTTAATGATCTTTTTTTTAAATCTTTGTTTGTTTATATCATTTCTGTTGTCCTTTTTCGAAGTAGGCTCATTCTTGCTTCTTTTTCTGTTCTCTTTTTTAGAGAGATTTCCTACCTCCATGAGAAACTTTGTCAGTCCGAGGAATCTATTCAGAAGCTCCAGCACATGATAAAAGAGAAGGATTCCCTGATTAGCCAGTTACAGCATCGTTGTCAGCTGTTAGACAACATCTGTAAAAACCGTCCCCTTTTGGACAGCATGCTGGCCCAAATGGCTGAGGTTGAGAGAATGGGGCCTGTTACTGACTTGGGTAAGCACTCAGCGGATTCCTCTTTAACGGAGGGAGAGTCCAACTGCAGCCCCGGCGGCCTTTCCAATCACAAAGACTTTTCACTCAGCGAAGATGACATGGACGATCCGGAATTAGACGGCGTAATGTTTGGGACAACAGTATGAAAAGCTGAGCTGCAGGTTGTTTTTTTTTTTTTTCTTGACTTGGGAATATCAAGACTATGATTGCAGTAAGAAGGATTGACCTGCATTTGATTATTTATTTTCTGTTCATCTGTGTATGTTTACTGGTCTGACAAATGTAATTCATTAGAGTAGCATGAGTGTGATTCAGTGAGCCGTTTCTATAGTATTATATCAAAGCTGTGCTGGGAGAGCAGGTTTATTTAAGGGTCCATGCAGAGTGATCTTATGATGCATGCACAGCCCAATTTACAGTGTACATTTTATTTTAAATTATATATAACATAATTAGTATATGTTAACTGACTGTCATTAGTTGATTAATAGCTTTTACCCAAGTATGATACAACATACAAAAAATATACAAAACAGTCAAAAGGTACTAGGCTTACATAATGAATGTGAACAACACTTAAAGCTGCCTAACCATCAAAATGCCAAACTAGCTTTAAGCTGCTCTAAAAGGTTGAACAAATAAATACGCAACCCATATCAAAGCTGTTCTTGACAGCATTAGATAATATAACATGATCAGCCGTGTCCTGCTATTATATTCAGGCATGAGGCCAAAAACCCTACTAAATTTCCTGTTAATGATTTAAACACTTTGTTAATAATCACTGTTTGTAATTTAAATGTTTTTTATGCATTTCTCCTGATTTATAGCACGTCCAATGTTTACCCAGTTGCGTTATGCTTCCTCTCTACTGGTGCTGACCCCCACCCCTGATTGAGGAGAACGAACTGACACATCCCCTCGACACGTGAGCAGTAGCCGACTGCATCTGTTCACCTTCACAAAGCGAGTTCATATGCGGATCAGCCTTGTGCATGGAGAGCTCTGCCATTCGACTGGGCTGGGCGTCTGCATGAACAACGATTGGCTATTGTTTATACAGGGTGGGAAGCCGGACCAGGGACTCCTCATAAGTGATGCAATTACAGCCTCTATTGGCTGATTGATGGCGCCTGCACAGAGCCGAGGAATAATGCATTGATCAGGGTGTGGCTCTCCGTACACAAAGCTGATCCGCATATGGACTCGCTTTGTGCAGGTGAAAAGATGCAGTCGGAGGGGGCGTGTGTCAGTTGCGGCGCTCCTCAGTCAGCAGTGGAGGTTAGCGTCGGTAGAGGAAGCGTAATGCAATCAGGGTGATTGGGTACGACTAGATTAGGGAGCAAAATTAGAGGAAAAATTGCAAAACAGAAATTTTCACATTACAGTAACAATAAAATTGTTTAGTTGCTTGTGGTAATGAAAAAGGCAAATACAGTAAAAAAATTCAGGTACAGAATTTATAGTCAATTCCTTGGTGTAACTATATATTTTTTTCTCATAAAATTGTTTCTGATTATTATGCACTTGGGTACTTATTACCCATTGTAACCCACATTTTAACCAACAAATGCTTTTGGTTCACTTAAATAAGTCATATATTTGTCTTTTAAATTTTGCTGTTACATTAAACTAGGTCAGTAATATTTGTAATGTAAATGTAATGAAGGATGTTGCTGTCTGGTTTGGTTTCTCCCAGCTTATAGGTGCTTTAAGTATATTTATATTTGCTTGACATCATGATTTAGATGTCATTAAATTGTTGCTTTCTTTTTGGTTGGGAATCATATTTGGTTTTAAATATATGCAAGTTTTAATAATCTTGTCCATCATTTCTAACAGACTTGGTTTGGTGTTCTTTGGTTAGTCCTTTAGTGTGGCTGCTATGTAGATGGCTAATTAACTGTTGCACATATTTTATGCTATAATTGTACGGTTTGGAGCTAGAAAGTCTGTTCAGTCCACCCCAACCCCCAAGGTTTATGCAAAGAAAATAAATGAAATGTGCTATTGCATCATGGCACAGGGCGATTTTCAGGGCATGTTACCTTTCCTTTTTACAGGTTAATTGGTGCCTCAAATATGATTGTTGGGTCTTTTGAATATTTTATTCTGAATACACTAATAAACTTATTTTGGTATTCTGTTGAAGCTCATTTTATTTTGTACGCATGTGGGTGTTGCTTTTATCTTTTAATATACACTGATCAGCCATAACATTAAAACCACCTCCTTGTTTCTACACTCACTGTCCATTTTATCAGCTCCACTTACCATATTGAAGCACTTTGTAGTTCTACAATTACTGACTGTAGTCCATCTGTGTCTCTGCATGCTTTGTTAGCCCCCTTTTATGCTGTTCTTCAATGGTCAGAACCCCCACAGGACTCCCACAGAGCAGGTATTATTTAGGTGGTGGATCATTCTCAGCACTGCAGTGACACTGACATGGTGGTGGTGTGTTAGTGTGTGTTATGCTGATATGAGTGGATCAGACACAGCAATACTGATGGAGTTTTTGAAACACCTCACTTTTGTCCCTGCTGGACTGAGAATAGTCCACAAACCAACTAATATCCAGCCCCGTGAGTAGTGTCCTGTGACCACTGACGAAGGTCTAGATAATGACCAACTCAAACAGTAGCAATAGATGAGCGATCGTCTCTGACTTTACATCTATAAGGTGGACCAACTAGGTAGGAGTGTCTAACAGAGTGGACAGTGACTGGACACGGTATTTAAAAACTCCAGCAGCGCTGCTGTGTCTGATCCACTTATACCAGCACAACACACACTAACACACCACCACCGTGTCAGTGTCACTGCAGTGCTGAGAATCATCCACCACCCGAATAACTGCTCTGTGGTTGTCCTGTGGGGTTCCTGACTATTGAAGAACAGGGTGAAAGCAGGCTAAAAAGGTATGTAGAGTAAGTGGAGCTGATAAAATGGACAGTGAGTTTAGAAACAAGGAGGTGGTTTTAATGTTATGGCTAATCAGTGTAACACTTCTTACATGTCCAAATATTCTTTCGGTCTCAAATGCAGTTGCATTACTTCTGTACAAATTTGACATTTATCTTTTCACAACCACAACGAGTAAATTATTACAACAAATAATGACAAATGACACATTGCCCTTTTGTGATGCAGCACTCTACAGTATATTGACAGGCAGTATCTGTACTGAACAGTGTAATATCTAAAACTACAAGTATCTTAGTTAATGACTATTAAGGAGTTGTTTGAGAATTGTTTTACAGTGTAAACACTGTTCTGTAGATGTAAAGCCCCAATTACGAACCCTTACATTGGTTAAACAGAGATAAGATCTTAATCTAAATGACTAAAGTAGGGTGGCATAGACATTCACTGGCAATTCGCGCTGTCCTTAATCCCACAACACACTTTTTCATGGCACTGGTGCAGCTCCACCCCAGAGATCCTATAGGCCTCAATGATGGTGCTAAGCTTTCCGCCTTCCGCCAACATTCTACAGTCACACCCCACATTAATCTGACTTGATTTTGTGAGGATTTGGCCAGGCCTTGCCTTTTAGATGCCTATTTTTGTTAAACTGCATTTGCAAAGCTGGCAAAACCAAACCTAATTCTTAAACGTGAAGTTAACCATAGCTGTACTGCGAACTACACCATTTAACTCTTGTACTGTCTCTCTTTTGCCTTTAATTACATATTCTAACCTGGGTTTCAGAGACCCCTAAACAGAAGTGGATACATTAGGGGGTGTTAGGACTGAAATATCAATACATTTATTTTTTATTTGCAGTTTCCATAAAGTTATCAAGCACATTTTCTGAGCTGTTAGAGACTCTGGGGTTTCAGGGACTCCAAACAGAACATGAGGGTTGACAAATTTCTCTCCTAATTTTTAACGTGCCCACTGGGACACATTAAGAATGTTATATACTGTAGTAACAGTGAAGCAGTTGTTGGAACCAGTTGTGAAAATTGTAATATAAATATTAATTCAGTTTATTTAACTTTGAGTTTATAGGTCAAGTATGAACTAGGTCAAACTTTATCCTATTAGTTTAAAATCAGACAGAATAAGTGTATTTATACACTGATCAGCCATAACATTAAAACCACCTCCTTGTTTCTACACTCACTGTCCATTTTATCAGCTCCACTTACCATATAGGAGTACTTTGTAGTTCTACAATTACTGACTGTAGTCCATCTGTTTCTCTATATACTTTTTAAACCTCCTTTTACTCTGTTCTTCAATGGTCACCTCATTGTCCCTGCTGGACTGAGAATAGTCCACCAACCAAAAATATCCAGCCAACAGCATCCCATGGGCAGCATCTGACCACTGATGAAGGTCCAGAAGATGAACAACTCAACCAGCAGCAACAGATGAGCGATCGCCCTTGACTTTACATCTACAAGGTGAACCAACTAGGTAGGAGTGTCTAATAGAGTGGACAGTGAGTGGACATGGTATTTAAAAACTCCAGCAGCACTGCTGTGTTTTATCCACTCATACCAGCACAACACACACTAACACACCACCACCATGTCAGTGTCACTGCAGTGCTGAGAATGATCCACCACCTAAATAATACCTGCTCTGTGGTGGTCCTGACCATTGAAGAACAGCATGAAAGGGGGGTAACAAAGCACACCGAGAAACAGATGGACTACAGTCAGTAATCGTAGAACTACAAAGTGCTTCTATATGGTAAGTGAAGCTGATAAAATGGACAGCGAGTGTAGAAACAAGGAGGTGGTTTTAATGTTATGGCTGGTCAGTGTATATTATATATATAAAAAATACAATGAAAACATATCAGGTTACATCTTTATTTTATCTGATACAAAACATTTCATAGCATACATGAAGAGATTATTTATTTTGGACAAAAGCAATGATTTTAACACTGGTTTAAAAAGTGCTTTGGAATGTTGTTGGAATTGACCCACCAGTGCATTACTGGGGAAGCAGCACTTGTCCTCTCCCGATGCAGTTGTGGAAGCCCTTAGTGCCATCAGGCCCCAGCGGCTGTCGCATCACAAGCACACCGAATGCCTTCACCTTATTGGGAGATGTAGGGCAACTTTCTGGCTGGAAGGCCCGGGCAGCCTTTTTGCGTCGTTGGACCCATGGACTTCCCCCATTACCTGTGCCTTCCTGTAGGAAATCCCCTGATGACTTGCTTTTGTTGTACTCCAAATTACACACCAAGGTAGGAGTGCTGCAGAGTGGAGATGTGGCCAGGTGCGAGGTGGCATAACCTCCAGAAAAAAGCTTGCGTGGCTGAAGAGGGCTACCAACCGGACTACCCAGAGGATTCCTATAAGGGTCGGAGCGATAACTAGAAATCCGTGGGATGGCCAGAGGGCTTCCGTATAGAGACTGAGGCCGTGAGACTCGACGATTCGGATGTGGTGAGGCTGGAGCAAGGTCTGACTCTGAGGCGCTGTACATGGCAGAGTCCTCCAGCGAAAAGAGGATCTTTCTGGTCTTTTGGTTCAGCTTTTTAGAAGAGTCATTCTCAATACCTTCCTCCAACTCCTCCTCCACTTGGCCCTGGCTGCTCTCTTGCTTCCTTGGTCCACGGCTCCCAAGAAGTGCCACACGGACACCTTTCCCACCATGCACCTTCTCCTCTGTGTTCAAAGCCTCGAAGGCTTTGCGAGCTCCTTCCAAGTACTCATATTCGACCACGGCACATAGCTTTCGCCCAAGCTCAGGATGTTTTCTGGTGTAGCGTTTAAGCTCGGCAGGGATTTCCTTTCCTGGGCGCAGGATGCGAAGGGATGTTATTGCGCCATGTGAACTAAACATACACATGGCAGTCTCCATGATGCCCTGTTGTTCTGCAGCAGGTGACCCACCATCTTCAACCGCTGTGGAATCTGAATTGCCCGTAAAATTCCAAGCCAATAGGAGCTTACTGGTGGGGATGCAGAGCAGCCGGTCTGGGATAGGCGTATTTCGTCGTACCTTGGTCCCTGCATCGTTTACCTCTAGGTGCTCAGAGCTACATGCAGCAGCCAGCGTACTGCGCCAGTCACGTGTAAGATCTTTGATCTGCCAAAATTTTTTATTTATTATTAGTACTACAAGGTAAGTTTCACTCCATTTTTACCAATGACCCTGCAAGTCTTACCTTTTTAAATGATGTCAACAGCTTAAGACTGACGTAGCCCATTTTGTTTCTCTGGACATGTTTCAAGAGGAAGGCATCGGTCTCAAGATTCTCATCCGAAAAGTAGTGCTCAAGCTGGGCGACTATTTTATGTCTTAATTCGCTTGCTGGTGGAGTCCAGGCCTCACCCTCACATCCATCCTCTTCAAACACATCAGTCAGTTCTGCTGAACTCCTAAAACCCAGTGTTTAGTTACTGCCTGAATTTATTTATAGCAAACCTTTCTATAGAGGTACAGATTTTATCACCACTTTTAGTAAATTTCCACATGCTAAAAACAAATACATTTAATCAAAAAGTTGATACACACCTGTGTTTATCCAAAATACCACAAATAATAAAATAAAGCAGGGTGACTGTACATTTATATATGAAATAAGCAATATACACAGATCAGCCATAACATTAAAACCACCTTGTTTCTACACTTACTGTCTATTTTATCAGCTCCATTTACCATATAGAAGCACTTTGTAGTTCTACAATTACTGACTGTAGTCCATCTGTTTCCCTACATACCTTTTTAGCTTGCTTTTACCCTGTTCTTCAATGGTCAGAACCCACCACAGGACCACCATGGAGCAGGTATTATTTAGGTGGTGGATCACTCAGCACTGCAGTGACACTGACATGGTGGTGGTGTGTTAGTGTGTGTTGTGCTGGTATGAGTGGATCAGACGTGTCCACTCACTGTCCACTCTATTAGACACTCCTACCTAGTTGGTCCACCTTGTAGATGTAAAGTCAGAGACGATCGCTCATCTATTGCTGCTGTTTGAGTTGGTCATCTTCTAGACCTTCATCAGTGGTCACAGCAAGCTGCCCATGGGGTGCTGTTGGCTGGATATTTTTGGTTGGTGGACTATTTTCAGTCCAGCAGGGACAGTGAGGTGTTTAAAAACTCCAGCAGCATTGCTGTGTCTGATCCACTCATATTAGCACAACAAACACTAACACTAACACACCACCACCATGTCAGTGTCACTGCAGTGCTGAGAACGATCCACCACCTAAATAATACCTGCTCTGTAGTGGTCCTGACCATTGAAGAACAGCATGAAAGTGGGCTAACAAGGCATGCAGAGAAACAGATGGACTAGATTCAGTAATTGTAGAACTACAAAGTGCTTCTATATGGTCAGTGGAGCTGATAAAATAGACAGTAAGTGTAGAAACAAGGAGGTGGTTTTAATGTTATGGCTGATCAGTGTATATATTGTTAGAGATAATAACTGGTGACTTGTGTGCTTTACCCATTAAAAAGTACACACAGTAAAAGGTTGGAAAGGAAAAAAATCCTATATTAAAAGGAAATTCATAAGAATGGTCAGACGTAATCCAAGACTCACCAATGAATCTGCTGAAACATGGGTGACCTGGGTGCCCAGTCACATGAGCTAAATGTTAACAATAATGATGCTTTGGCATCTGTACAAACTAAATCCTAGGTAAGCAAAAAGTACTATATCTGTCTATAAGACATGTTACTATGAATAATAATAGAGCTATTCAGTGTTAGGGAAGTAATAAAGATACTTATGAGACTCAATAATGGGCATTAATAATGACAAGATCTTACCCATCCAAACTATCATTAAGTCCATCATCAGTAAAGGTGAAGTAGGACTGGCCTTTCAAGTACGTGGTGTCTTCACAATGGAAGATATCAGGGAAAATGGGGGAAGACATGCTGCAAACAAAAGACAAGTATATTCATAATTATTTTGGGTTTTTTTAAAACACAGGAAAAGCTAGTACATTCAGTGAAGAGACACACATTTGTATTTTGGTTGATTAAACAGGATTACTTGTAAAATAAGCACTACAAAGTTCTTTTTCCCACCTGCTGCCTCTGCTGGTGGGGCTTCCTGTCTCTCTGCTCCTGAGGTCAGGTGTAGCTCGTTAGAACGCTGATTTTAAATGCGCTTACGTCACAATTGATCAAACGCGACCATTGGGTAACGTCATAAACGCGACCATTGGGTAACGTCATAAACGCGACCATTGGGTAACGTCATAAACGCTCCTGATAACACAGTGGTGCTGCAATTCACTGAAGCATTCATCTTCATTTAAAAATAGTGAATGAACTGATTACATTTTATTTTTAGCAAGGCATGAAAAAGCAATTGTAATGTTTTTTTTATTAACAAACAATTTTATGTGTTTGTTTGTTTATTAGGATTTTAACATCATGTTTTACACTTTGGTTACATTCATGACAGGAACGGTAGTTACTCATTACACAAGATTCTTAATACACATAGTTTTTAATGTCAAACACAGTCATAGACAATTTTGTATCTCCAATGTATCTCACTTTATTTTGATGAGAGACTCAATCCTCCTCAGCATGAAAGATACCAGTGTTGCATAAATATCTGGAAAGGTTTTTTCAAGGGTTTTTTCCTTGGACGCCATCCATAGAGGTTGACGTTATGCAATGTCCTTCCCACTTTCTGAGCTGTCACAGAAACTCCTACATGTATTCACTTTTGTTGCATTGATTGTCTGCTTGAGGCCTGTATTTATTTTTGGTTATTTGTATGAGGGAATACTCTGCTTGTCGACTTAGAAACAATGCAATTATTGAGAGGTGATACAATTTTGAATTATTTGACATTTAAGTGATATTGCTTAGTGATATTGTTTAGTGGACACATGGTTATTCAGAAGTTACTCCTTATGTGAAATCAGTATTTGAAAAATAAAACAGTTATATTATTCCTTAGATGTTACATTATGCTGTAATATTTTTAACCTGCAGGGAATGTCTAGATTAGAAAGATTGGCAAGATATTCCTGCCATGTGACACTTGTTAGGCATTTCATCGGCCATCATGGTTGAAAAGGAATTGTAGTTGCAGTAATAACTACTGACCACTGGGTAGAGGTTGTTTGTTTGTTTATTAGGATTTTAACGTCATGTTTAACACTCTTTGGTTACACTCATGACAGAAACGGTAGTTACTGGTTACACGAGATTCATCAGTTTACAAGTTTAATGTCAAACGCAGTCATGGACAATTTTGTATCTCCAATTCACCTCACTTGCATGTCTTTGGACTGTGGGAGGAAACCGGAGCTCCCGGAGGAAACCCACACAGACACGGGGAGAACATGCAAACTCCACACAGAAAGGACCCAGACCGCCCCACCTGGGGATCAAACCCAGGATCCACTGGGTATAGTGATGCAGTAGTGTCCACTGTACGGATTGATATGCATTTAAAGCATAGAAACCTGTGCTTGTACAAAAACAGCTATTGAATAGCTGTCCACTGTAGTGACCATACAACGCCCTATATCTTACATGTTTCTAGTGAGATCAGTCATCCTCAGTACATGTATGCTTGGCTGCAGGATGTAAGCTTTTTTGCCAGTGATCAGTGGAAGTGTCATGCTCAAACTGTGACCATTTTCTACTGGTTTGTTAATGTGTGTATTCCAGCTGCAGGGGTCCCTGGAAGTACAAGACGAACCTTTTAGCATAAACTGGTGGGACCCGACGTCGGGCCTATTTTCCTCATCCTGCTTCCTGTATATTACAGACTACTCACGTATTCTGCTTAAATAAAGAAGCAGCAGGTAGTTCTATACAATACATAAGAGTTTTAATAATTAGGTTTTTATGCTGTTACTACTTTACACCGCCAGGTGGCACTAGCTAACCAAAAATCTCGATTTAATTTATAATAGCATCCTTAAAGCATAGCACTTTATATCCTTAAAATCAAACAAATATGGTGTTATTACAACTAACATGAATGGTAATTATGTTAAGATATTAATAATAAAATAATATTAGTAAGAATAAGTCATTTGAGTCTTTGAGTTTATTATTTATTATTTAAACCTTCCTGAAAGGCAGTTGTAGCTTGGTGGTTGCCGGTCCAAGCCCCACCACTGCCAGGTTGCCACTGTTGGACCCTTGAGCAAGACCCATAACCCTCAATTGCTTAGACTGTATACTGTCACAACTGTATGTCACTGTGGATAAAAAGCGTCTGTTAAATGCAGAAAATGTCAATAATAGGTCTTCTCAATCTGGCAGAGTTTTAAATTAGTGTTAGGGTCACGCACACCTAGGGTCCCTTTATGGGCAACACATTCTGTGTATTTCTGAGAGATGGCAGGAATCCCATGCCAAAGCCTTACCAGTCCTTACAGGTAATGATCAGTGGTGTGAATTTAACCCAAGTCTTGAGTTCTGTTCTGTTCTGTTGCTGTGCATCTCGTGTCTTCTTGACATTAGTCATAGTGCTGGGTCAAAACAGGTCTAGAGGCCAGGGGATTTGTTTAGTTCTTAACGTTCGTAAATCTGGTGTAACCGGCCTATTTTTTTATTGTTGTAGCATTTTTATTAAATAATAAATACACTTTAAAAATGTTTTTATTTAATAACAATATGGAACTTCTGCAGAAGACTAGAACAGAACAGAATAGAATGCCTTTATTTGTCATTTATACGTATACACATGTACAGTACAACAAAATTATTTCTTCACATATCCCAGCTTGTTTGGAAGCTGGGGTCAAAGCACAGGGTTAGCCATTGTACAGCACCCCTGGAGCAGAGAGGGTTAAGGGGCATGGCTCAAGGGCCCAACAGTGGCTGCATGGCAGAGATGGGACCCAAAGCTCTACCCAAGCCAGGTATGCATCGTTACTTGAATTAACATCCCACCATCAGGTGGCACCAGTAGACTACAAATGTCGACCTATAAATTAAAATGAATGCACGCATTAATTTTTTTACTGGTTTTACTCTTCTGCTTTATTATGATGAATTATTTTATTCTAGGTCAACATTCTATGTAATGTACATTGTATATCTTGTAAACCACTAACAGTCTTTGCATGGAAGTACATAAACAGTGCGGGGTTACATGATACATCTGTTAAATCCACTAGGGGGCGTCTTGAGTTAATGAATTTAATAAAACTTCACCAAGTGTCCTGCAGGCCTGTGTCAGAGCTATTGCAAAAGGCTGATTGTTGTGCAGGAGCCTGTGCATAAACAGCCAGACTACAGACAATCAGACTACTTTTGCAGCATAATAAAGTAAAACATTTTCCCATAAGCTGATCCTGCAGAGCATGTTTTTGCAACCCAGTGCTGTTGTAGTGAAAGCACCAGAAGAACCAGAAACATCAGCACCCTATGACTGTCTATTATTAGACTAGCAGGAACAAGAACAGCCAGTGAGGAAAGTTCCAGGTAGACAGACTCTCTCACCTTCTGGAGAATCAGTGCAGAGTGGCACAAAAACATTGTGTTTCGCAAGATGCAAACCTGCAAGGAATGTGATTTTAAAGGCAGTGCAAATGTAAAACAAATATGATTATCTTCAGACAGCACTGGAACAGGGTGCCTGGGAACTGTCAGTTCAAAATCATGTCAACTGAGGCTTCTATAAGTGCATTAAATAAATACAAAAGCTGCACAGTAACTGGTGCAATGCCAGGATGCAACATGTTTTGCACTTTTATATCAGTTATTAAAACAAAAGTGAGCATTTTAGTTCAGTAGAAAAAGACCAAGTCTGCAAAATAGTGTTTTTGATTTCTTCAAACTGATATGCAAAGCATCACAGACAAATGTATCAGTGATCGATCTGTCACATAACTAAATGTTCCCATGAGATTATAAATGTAAGAGCCTCAGTTTTAGCTCTAACTTCTGTCCAAGTAAATTGAATGACAGTTTTTGGTTACATTTTCTTAATTATTATATTTTTGCTACAAGAATGCATTCTGTATTGTACAGTATATGCATATGTGTACATGAGTATATACGTCTATGTATTTGCATGTGAGTATATGTATGTATATGGGTATATATGTGTATGTATATATATGGCTATATTGGCCTCATTGTGCAATATTGTCACATTTCACTTTACTATTTAATAATTTAAAAATTACTATTCAATCTTTACACTAAAACTATACCTCATGCATCATTACAGTTACCAGCTATTCATTTTATGTAAATTACAAGAAATACTTAGTTCTAGTTTTTTTGTTTGCTTTTGTTTTGTTTTGTACGGTTAATTATTTGTTGTATTATGCTACTGGGGCTTTAATTTCCTCTAAAATGTTCCCCTGCACGTTGTTTTTAATCAGTGGTACTACAGGCAGTACATGAGAAGGGGTGAATAAAGATCTGCAAACATCTAATTTGGGCACACATTTAAAATTCTACTCAGATTATAAATGTAAGAGCCTCAGTTCTGATTCTGATTCTGAAATGTAAGAGCCTCAGTTCTAGCCCTAACTTCTGTCCAAGTAAATTTAATTACAGTTTTTTGTTTACATTTTCTTAATTATTATATTTTTGCTACGAGAATGCATTCTGTAATGTATACAAATTCATACCCCAGCTTTAAAATATCACAATGCATATACGTTATTTATCACTAAATATGCCTGCAAATGAATTTCTAATCTAATAAAATCGTGGTATGATGCAATATGTTCAACTTTATTAGCAATTCATCCAAAGCAAAAGGAATTATGGGAAATTCCAAAGGACTTGAAGTGATATAAACAATTAGATAACTGAAGAGAAGTGTGGTGGTCTTTTAGTCTGCCCACGTGGGCTCTAAGCATGAGTAGCTGTAAACGGCCAATGACTGGAAAGTCTCAGAAGGTTCCCCGGTTACGTCATGACCAATAGGAGAGGAGTGCGTTGGAACAGGCCACGCCTCATGACTGTGGATATATAAAGCATTAGTTTCGCTTGGAACAGTCAGACGATACTTGAAAAGTACAAGAAGCGAGACAGCGCTCACTGGATACTCAAACTCACTCAAAGACACGCTTGGATTACTATTACTATTACTATTACTGCTCTTTCGGCAAATCGGAATCTATCAGCCGTTTGGATTATCTCACTATTGCTTTTTTGGATAACAACATGACTCTGGAAGAAGTCGTTGGATGCAACACTGATAAAAAGTAAGTCTGCATTAAAGTCGCTTGTCACTGCATGCACACGAGTTACGTGCGATCAGTGCATATTAGTGCAAAGCTGCAGAAGGTGGATTTGTCGCTAAGCGAAGTTGATTTTCTTTTTTAGAATGGATGCTGCAAGTCAAGCGTTAGAAGAGCTGCTGGTGGCAGCGCAAAGACAAGACTGTCTTACTGTCGGCGTGTACGAGTCTGCAAAGTTAATGAATGTGTAAGTATCTCACTCAACATGAAGCGTTACAGCTGTGTGAATTGCTACTATATATCTGAATGAGCCTAACTGATTTAATCCTTCTGATCGCAGTGATCCAGACAGCGTGGTGCTTTGCGTTCTGGCCACGGATGAAGAAGACGAGGACGACATTGCACTGCAGATTCACTTCACCCTGCTGCAAGCTTTCTGCTGCGAGAACGACATGAACATCCTGCGGGTGTCTGGAATCAGGCGTCTGGCTCAGGTGATCGGAGAGCCGAGCGAGGTGGAGAGCAACAACAACAACAGCGAGCCCAGAGATTTCCACTGCATTCTAGTCACTGTAAGTGTCCAAGTACTTCATCAGCTGTGCATCATTATAAACAATATGCAAGCCGTAGCCTGGTAGTCAGAAGGTTGCTGGTGCAAGCCCTACCACTGCCAGGTTGCTTCTGTTGGACCCTTGAGCAAGGGTCTTAACTCTTAGTTGCTCAGACTGTATAGTAAATATAATGCACTGAATTGATAACCGAGGCCGTTTATTAATTCTATTCTCTCCTTTGTTTTCCAATTTAGAATCCTCAATGCCAGCCACTCAAGTGCCAAGCCCTGAAAGAAGTGGGCAACTACTGCGACGAGAGCCGCTGCAGCAATCAGTGGGTCCCATTCCTGTCTCTGCGCGAGCGCTGAAGCGCGTGAACTTGAACCGGTGCAGAAACAGTTCGAAACCGTCTCTTGAAGAGCGGATGGAAAGTAACGAGGGCTTTACTTTAGTCGGTGCCGCTCCGTGTCAGCCGCTGCCGAGGAGAGAGAGAGAAAGGAAAGTTCCTCGGCGCTGAAGGGGCCTTCAGCATGAGGGATCGTGTCGTGCGGTGGAGGAGGCGGACGAGGAGGGTGATGACTAAGAATGCCGGAGGACCACAAAAGGTGTGGGACCGGGCAGAGTGGCCGCACGCAGGCGCGTAGGAGCCCCGCATTCTCGGTTTCCTATCAGCCATGTGGTCAGAAACTGAGAGAGCATTGCAGAAACGTAGCTGCAATGGGACTCGATTGTCTTGCTCGTGTGTGGACTACTATCGAAAGGCTAGTGTTTCAAGACATGCTCATGTCTCTGTGGACTTGCAAAACTATGAAATGCTTACATTTACAAATGCTGTTGTGTAACTTATTGCATAACTTAAACAGAGTAATATATGTGTTTAACTTCAATGTGAACTACTTCTTTACAAATAAATTATTGTCTGGAATTGAAGCATTTGATTCGTCTGTCTTGATTTGGGAGGGTGGACTGGGATAGTTCGGATGCATTATGCACACAACCAAAGCAGGAACGTCACGCACTTGATGGTGTAAGTAATATGTTATGCAAACACAACTACTGCACATTGTGCTTGCCAAGGGAGATTGTTCACATCCTCATCTACTGGAATCTGCATCATATCTGTCCCTGTTGCATCATCGCACAAAAAACAGGCACACAGAGTACATTTAATGTTTACTTTGGCAAACTTGATAACTTCTTTAAGGAATTAAGGATAATGTTTCATAAATCTCATAGTTGTCATTTTGTTTAGATGCTTTGGAGTGTTAGGAGTCTATCTTCTCAAATATTGAGTTCTACTAAACTGTGGGTCAACCACTTGGTACTGGTGTGGCTTATGCAAAGGATGTCTTTACCATCAGTATAGACAACACAATGTCAGCATGTACACTTGTAGTATCGTCACTTTTTAAGACCCCATTAAAAGATACATAAAAGACACTAACATTTAGACTGTACAAATGTTAATGATTTTACAAAGTCTAGAGGAGACCTTTTTTTAAGCATGTATGACAACATTACAACATTCTAAGCCCTATTGCATCCTGCAAATGCATCAAAACATCTGTTTTTATTATAGGACTACTTCTACAAAACATCTGTCTGTAGCAAGCAGCAAGCTTCTAAGTTATTGCATATTATTATACTGTAAACATCAAGTATAACCTATATACTTGTGGGTGTTTCTATCACTACTCTGGTCAGAACGAACATACGACCAGTATAAAAACTGTGCAGCACCAACATCATAATTCATATTGTTTTACTACTGCTGTATCCCTGTCAGGGTCACAGTGACTCTGGCTCCTATCACAGGAACACTGAGTACATGGCAGGAACACACCCTAGAAAGGGTCCCAGTTGCAGAGCATCATGCGCTTTCTCTCATACTTGGGGATAATTTAAAGCTGCCAGTTTACATACAGCCTCTAGTTACCTCCCACACTCCAAAGACATGCAGTCAGGTTGAATGAGATACTAAAGTCCTCGCAAATATGAGTGTGTGTATGTGTATTTGTGGGCCCATGTATGGTCTGGGCTCTTGGAATTGCTCTTATCTTTTCTTTTATAGTACAGCGGGTACAGTTAATGAAAAGATACAATTTTGCAGTACAATAAACCAACAACTTATCGCTGTCACAAATTATCATAGTTTCACATATAATATTCTCCTTCACACATTTCATAGTTGCCTTGTAGTTTCTTTCCCACTGGAGTTACATACAGCTAAAGTCAAAAGGTTCAACTACAGTTATAAGAGACATAATTATCTTTACAGTCTTGGAATCTCAATCTAAAATAGCAAGGTGATGCTGTTAGGCAGTCGTGATGAATACCCCGTGCTGGTTGTGTGCTGGAGCCTATCTCAGCTTTTCAATGGGTGCAAGGCACACAGTAACTATGTTATGTTATGCTGGGTGGCACGGTGGCTAAGTGGGTAGCACTATCGCCTCACAGCGAGAAGGTCCTGGGTTCGATCCCCGGATGGGGCGGTCTGGGTCCTTTCTGTGCGGAGTTTGCATGTTCTCCCCGTGTCTGCGTGGGTTTCCTCCCACAGTCCAAAGACATGCAGCTAGGCTAATTGGAGACACTGAATTGTCCCATAGTTACCTAGCCGCTGGGATGCACAGACCAGTGCGTTGTAGTGCCGGTCCCAAGCCCGGATAAATAGGGAGGGTTGTGTCAGGAAGGTCATCCGGCGTAAAAACTGTGCCAAATCCCACCGGCGACCCCTAACGGGAAGAAGCCGGAAATGCCGACCCTGTAACCAAAAAACGGGACAAAGGCTGAGGAACAAGAAGAAGATGTGTAGTATAGTATAGTATAGTATAGTATAGTATAGTATAGTATAGTATAGTATAGTATAGTATAGTATAGTATAGTATAGTATAGTATAGTATAGTATAGTATAGTACAGTACAGTACAGTACAGTACAGTACAGTACAGTACAGTACAGTACAGTACAGTACAGTACAGTACAGTATAGTCATTGTTGAAAAAAACAACCAGCAACTGGGGAGCAAAGAATTTTCAGTTTAATTAAATTACATTGAATAAGTTTACATTATACATTTACAATTTACATCATAAGTCAATACTAATTATACGTTCCAAGTGTTATTTATAACTTGTTTACTGTGTCAGACCCCATTTTGGTGGCCTCTTTTTTACACCAGCTAGAAGAATATTCCTTTATTTTTGTTCTATGAGGTCACAGTCAGTCTATTTGTGGGCTTTCCCTCAGCTCATTTTTATTCCTCTCTCTTTTGTTACGCAGCCTATTGCCGCTTACGCATGGGTAGCTCCGGAAACGTCATTGACCATATATGGGCATATTTCAGAATCGCGTCTTATGAGGAGATTCCTCGGCTCGATGAGCAGTCCAAAAACAAGCGGGGGTTTGTGTTCCGCTAAAAATACGTGGTGTGAGAGGTCGGACATGGCTGTATACATCAAATGTGACATAAAACACAAAACTCACATAACACAAACCTACATGGTGACTGCAAGTTTCAACTGTTATGCAAGAACGGAAACGGTTCGACTTGCAGTTATACCGCTGCCATGACAGGAATGCAGAAAATCTTCTGGGTTTCATCAAAGGCGTTTTGAAACACAAGGGACTGGCACATTGTGTGTGATTATGAACTAAGTGGATTGTACTGTTCCTTACAAGAATGCAGACTGGTTATCCACTGCCTTTGTGTTCCCACATTAATGTGGACAGATTATAATCGATGGATAAAACAAGATGTCCCCAAAATAAAATCAGAGCAGTTAAACTGGTTTGCTATACAAGAAGAAGATATACTTTATTTGTCATATATACATATACAGGTGTACAGTACAATGAAATTATTTCTTTGCATATCCCAGCTGGTTTGGAAGCTGGGGTCAGAGCGCATGGTCAGCCATCGTACGGCACCCATGGAGCAGACAGGGTTAAGAGCCTTACTCAAGGACCCAACAGTGGCTGCATAGTAGAGCCTGGATTTGATCCGCCAATCTTCTGGTTGATAGCTGGAAGCTCTACCCACTAGGCTACCACTGTCCCAAAAACAGTACAGTTTTCATTGTATGATGAATATGTTAACAGAATTTCATTTATTTATTCATTGCTTTACTATCGCTTTAGAAGGTCTTGGGTTTGATCCCCAGGTGGGGCGGTCCGGGTCCTTTCTGTGTGGAGTTTGCATGTCCTCCCCATGTCTGCGTGGGTTTACTCAGGGTGCTCTGGTTTCCTCCCACAGTCCAAAGATGTGCAAGTGATACTAAATTGTCCATGACTGTTAGATATAACCTTGTGAAATGAGTACCGTTTCCTGTCATGAATGTCACGAAAAGTGTAAAACATCGCTTTATCCTATTCGGGCAGCACGGTGGCTAAGTGGGTAGCACTGTTGCCTCACAGCAAGAAGGTCCTGAGTTCGATCCCCAGGTGGGGCAGTCCGGGTCCTTTCTGTGTGGAGTTTGCATGTTCTCCCCATGTCTGCACGGGTTTGCTCCGGGTGCTCCGGTTTTCTCCCACAGTCCAAAGACATGCAAGTGAGGTGAATTGGAGATACAAAATTGTCCATGACTGTGTTCGATATAACCTTGTAACGGTGTAATGAGTAACTACCGTTTCCTGTCATGAATGTAACCAAAAGTTTAAAACACATTTCTCTAGAAGATACTGCATCCAACTACAGTCCTAAGGATGGCAGGAACTATTCGGAATTGGATAGTGTAATGTTTGGAATGACAGTATGCAAGCAGTAAGAAATTAAATTCACTGTAAGAAGGATTGACCTTCGTTTAATCATTTATTTGTCATCTATCTGTGTATGCTTACCTGATTCGCAATATGATTTACCCTTTATTACAGTAGTGTGATATAGTGAGCTTGTTATGGCATTAGCTCAAAGCTTTACTACAACAGCAGGTTTAACTTAGATTACATGCAAAAGTACATTTCATAAATGGAAAGCCATGATGGTGCAGCAAGTACTGTTGGTGTGGCACAACCCCAGAGGCTCAGACTTAATCCTAGTTGAAAAGTTTGGCATTCATGCCAAGGTCTGTATGGTTTTGCCCAGATACTCTGGGCTTTATTACACATTATGCCTTGTGAATACACCCTGCACATGGTACCAGTCTTTTGCACAAACATAATTAATTACAGGGTGGTGCAGCGGTGAATTATGCTCGCCCACTACGGCTGTGTTCTAGGGTTCGAATCCCCAGCGGTGCTATCAGTGGTCAGGCGTCTACATACAGACATGATTGACTATGTCTGAGGGGGGTGACCGAGACCTCAAAATGGATTGACATCCTGTCCAAGGTGTGTTGCTACATTGCAACTAGTGGTTCCTGAAAAAACAGAGCCACCCCAACCCTGACTGGGATAAAATTTCTTCTGTTAAATATTTTAATAATATTTAATATTTTTGATCTTGCTACAACTCTAGTACCATGCAGATTAATTGACTCTATTATAAGGTGCTGGTAAAAAGTAAAACATTTAGCATTGCCTTATATTTATTAATATGATTGTATTTGTAATATTATAATTAAATAATACAATTATTAATTAATAAAAATACTTTTGACTTTTGAGGGTATAGAACATGTCCCAGCCTTAACTCTTTGACACTATGCTGGGTATTCTAGACTATGCTTTCAGTTCTGCTTTCTAATAACTGTGCTCTTTATACTGAATTGGGTGTTGTTTCAAACATAGCCTTGGAATATCTAGGTAAACATGCGCAGAGGGAAGGGTGGAGAAAGGGCAGGAGCACTGGCCTTCCTAGAAACTTATCCAGCTTATGCTTTCTTAGCAAAGAGGCACAGACACAGGGGCACTCTGCCTGGCTCCAGATGATTTTCCCCTCTTCCTGCACATAAAACCTTGATCTGTGGGTGATCTGTAATGAGCATGTGCCACCCAGCCTGCTTCTATTTCTGTGCCCCAGTCTGACTCCAACCCTGAGGTCTGCAGGTACGTGAAGTCTGGCTCGAATGCATGGAACCCAGTTCCCACCCACAGAACAGCATCTTTTACAACACAAGCCTTCTGATAAATTCTGAGGGCGGGAGTACGCATTTTGGGCAGGTTTTATGTGCCATTCTGCGTATTCAACAGCACAGATTTTGAACGTCCTCGTTTCAACGCACCATGTGATGCCTTTAATCAAGGCTGCTTTGGTGCTTTATGTCACTTCCATAAACCAGTAGCTCATGCCTAATTAAACCTAGCAGTTAGCATTTTATGGCAGATGGTGATGCAAACGTTTGAGATCTGAACATGTGACTGAAAACACATTTAGGAAATTAAGGCACTGTGTTATGCATGTTGTTTGCATATTAGATTTGGGTCCTATATTCATTCAATGGTCACAGATTCTTCTGAAGGTTGGCTTTTTAAATATTATGTGCTCATAATAGCAACTGCTTAAAGTAATGCAAAACTAGCCTGGTGACAAATTAAAGTGAGAAAAACCTAAATATACATGTGCGGGAACAAACGCAGATGCTTTCACATATTAAGAAAACTACAGAACATGTTAATCTACGATCTAACTGAGATCAAATCTGCAACTAGTATGATTGGGTCTGATGGCTCCAATATGCTGTGGAGGCATTTTTCTGGCGTGGTTTGCCCGATTGCATCACGTTTTCTCTCCACTAATGCCGGCCCCGGCTCTGATTTGAGGAGAACAAAGCTAACTCACGCCCCCTCCGACACGTGGGCAGCAGCCGTATGCATTTTGTCACCCACACTAGGCGAGTGCATATGCGGATCAGCACTGTGTACAGAGAGACACACCCTGATCCGCACACTTTCCCACGAGGAGTCGCTATCCAGCTTAGTACCCCACCCCTATATGAACAACAGGCCAATCGTTGTTTATGTGGCCGCTCAGCCCAGCTGCTGAATTCGAAATCCCAGCTCTGGTGCGATAGCGTGTGGTTTTACCACTGCACCACCTAAGTGGCGACTGTACCAATTTAAAACCACATGGAATAGCTGTCTCTTGCCAAGGCTGGATAGCAAACCAAAAGCTTTACATTATCCTGAGAGGAAATGTCTCTGAATGCTCATCCAAAAATCACTAACTAAATTAGAATGCCATATCATGCACAGCATCAAAGCCTATGGCAATGTAAAGCTTGGTTGACTGTAAACAATAAATCCTTGTTATAAATATAAATTATAAAAAAGAACGCCTAAGCTTAATTATGAAATGTATTGCCCCCCAGATATGCATGTAATATTTTCCTAGAAACCACTGACTAGCTAATGCTAAGAAGCTCAAACCCTACCTGACTGCTTTACAGTCTGTGATTTACAGCTGTAATTCTGCAGAATTCACCTAGTTTGTTTAAACACAAGGCCTTTGTGAATTATTTTGACAAACTGGGGTGGTATGGTGGTTGTGAGCTCATGTGTTTATTTTAAGGTGTGACATTCACTCTGACATTGGAATATAGTCAAATGTATTGTACAGCACGTAGAAACGGGGCAACAGTTGCTAATAATAAGTACTGTTGTACGCCAAGCCGTTGGGAGACAATGGCTGGCAGTGTGTTTTTTATCAGTTTCTTAAAGGTGGTGAAAAATCGCGTATGCAGACTTTGCCCCTGAGACCACGTACCGAAGCATAATAGAAGTCTTCATGAGCTGAATTCACAGAATGAGGCTCAACTGGAAAACTGCAGACTGGAGCCTTTCCTACTGAGCTGGCAAAAGAGAGAGAGAAAGAGAGAAATAACACGAGAGAGAGAGGGAAAGATTAGCTGAAAAGAACACGAGAGATGACTGTGGGGAACAGGGAGGCTGGAACACTAGGGCTTTTCTTTTTTCTGTAACTATTACTCACGCCTAAAAGCCCGTGACAGTATAAAGTTCGGCGGATTTAGCTATTAATAGCCCTGTGCGAGGGGCTATTTTTAGTCCTGCTTGGCTATATTTAAACCTAAGGGAGTGGTGGCCACGAGGAATAAATAACAGAGTGCTCGATTCAGTGAATCTGATTTTCTTTCCCCTAAAGTGGTTATCCAAAATCAGCCTATGTCTCCATGCCTCAGTACATCACTGTATACAGACTTTTTTAGTCAGAAGTGGTTGAGATGGCAGAATGGAGCGTGCAGCAGGAGTCTAAATTACAGGGTGGTTTTGGCCCCCACCCCTCTTATTCCAAAGCCTTCATTTCATGTTAAGAATGCTCTTCCAGCGCCCACTAAACACAAGTCACTTTGTCAAAGGGGTCTATAACAAAAATAAGATTCAATATGTTACTTGTATTTAACTGCCAATGATAATGTTTCCAGTGTTTGCACTGACCAACGTAGATGGATTTTGTTAATATAAACACATTTACAAAAGACAGACACATGTTCAACACTGGGTTTCATTACCTTTCCTGTCAACTACACTTTTTAATCACTTAGGAACTGAGGATACTAATTGTTGCAGTTTTGCAACTGGAAAAGTAAAGACAGACATGGATTGCAGGCAGGCCAGTCAAGCACATGTACTCTGTGGGTGTGTTCGAAAACCTAGTGAGCTGCCTTGCTGTCTTACTGCCTACATAGGCAGCTGCGTAAGTAGAGAGGATTCAAATGTCATTGAATTATAAGGCAGATTATTTAAACGAGCTACTTAGACATCAGGTTTCGCTAACTAAGCTAACACAGTTAGCCTCATGCCATTCAAACCAATGGGATGGGGTGTCAACTAACAACCATCTCCCTCTGTGTACCAAAAACAGTTAAATTAGCTAACAAGCCCGAATTTGCGAATAAATGACAATAATCAATAATAATTTATTTACGTTTAAAAATAACTCCGTTCGTTTCTCCGCATCGTTCGCCATGTTTTTTATTTCGCACACAATAGAAGTCTTCATGAGCAGCTGAATTCACAGAATGAGGCTCAACTGGAAAACTGTAGACTGGAGCCTTTCCTACTGAGCTAGCAAAAGAGAGAGAGAACCTTGAGCTGTAACACAAGTTTAAAAGTGAAACAGTCAGGAAAATCCAGATAAACACAGATACATGTGGAGCTTTCAGAGTAAATCTGACGGTTATTCCACACAAATGCAGTTTCGTCTCATATGCGCACTTTGATGACGTATTACCGCCAATCAAGTCGAGCGCTGAACAAAGCGACGGTTCATTGTTAATTAAATAAAAACAAACTGAACACGTTGAGTTTAAGGGAAATGTTGAGTTTAAAGATACACATTTCTCGACGAAGGGTGCTGAGTTTCAATGATTTTAAGTTTAGGGGACGTTGAGTTATAAGGTACCACTGTACTATCTGTTGGAGTACTATGTTCTCCAAATGTCTGAGTGAATTTCTTCAGTTGGTGCTGGACTCACAACAACCTTATTAGAGCCAGCTAATCAAAAAATTATAATGTTTTTGTTAATTATTATGACCTGGATAAAGATTACTCCACATTTTATTATTACATTAAAGCAGAAATCCTGCTTATTACAAAAGGTTTACAATTTTTTCTTGCAACTGTATGCAACTGTATGAGATTAAGCAGCATCATACAGTGGATTTATGGAAAGAGTGTGAGAGTGTAAGAGAGTGTGAAAAGGAAAAAATACTGTAAATAATTTAACTCAGCGTGAGTCCTGGGTGGTCTCATTAAGTGTTAGGAGCATTTACCACCCCGGAAAAATAATTGTGTTACATTTGAAGTAAGGCTTTAAACATCATTTATAGCTGCAAGATCAAGGCCATGAGCTTTGTGTGGGCTCCAGTGGGATGTGCCTGGGCAGACCTTTAGATCTTGCAAGAAGCAAGAATACCATCATAGATTATTTTATTCTTGATCAGGCATAACATTAGGTAAAGTGAATAACACTGATTATCTCTTCATCACGGCACCTGTTAGTGGGTGGGATATATTAGACTGCAAGTGAACATTTTATTCTCAAACTTGATGTGTTAGAAGCAGGAAAAATGAACAAGCGTAAGGATTTGAGCGAGTTTGACAAGGGCCAAATTGTGATGGCTAAACGACTGTGATCTCCAAAACTGCAGCTCTTGTGGGGTGTTCCCGGTCAGTATCTATCAAAAGTGGGCGACCAAGGCTCATTGATGCACGTGGGGAGCGAAGGCTGACCCGTGTGGTCTGATCCAACAGACGAGCTAATGTAGCTCAAATTGCTTAAGAAGGTAATGCTGGTTCTGATAGAAAGGTGTCAGAATACACAGTGCATCACAGTTTGTTGTTTATGGGGGAGCAAAAGGGGGACCAACACAATATTAGGAAGGTGGTCATAATGTTATGCCTGATGTATGCAGTGTATGTTGGGAATGTGACACTTGTTTTATTTAAATTAATGCAGCAATAAATGGTTTAATTTGTAAACATAGTGGATTATTGAGGTTACTAAAAACTACTGCATGAGGTTATAAATATAAATAAAGTGTTTTAAAATTGTAAGTATTTTTTATTAAAATTAATAATAATTTAATATATAATGATTAATGCAACCACTCAGAAGCATTATAATTATAGCATTATAATAAAATCATTAAAAATATACTGTATTTTTGTTTATGCTTTTATTTTTTTCCCTTACAATAAAGTATATTTATGCACTAGAAGTTATTTAATTTAATTATTAAGAATTAAGTATTTAATTACAGTAAATATTACAAAAAAAAATTGACTTTTTTGAAGCAGTTATTGACTGTGTCAGTGTTACACTATAAATATGTGCACTAATTCACTGTCTTAAAAAGCATACACAAAAATACCCTTAAACTACCCTTTTTAAAAGATTAGATCAATGGATTAAGGTCACTGGGTCAAACTAGCTGAAATCTTGTCTGTGGAGTGCAACGATGCTTTTGGACACAAATAAATAACCTCTAAGATAATTTATAACAAAAATTGTTTATTGTACAAATGCAATTCACGCGTACTTCTTCCAAGCGTTTCTAAAGAAGTCTAGTGAACTTTACTGAACTGCAGCATTCCTGTTAAAGCTATTGTTTGTCCCTTTGTGCCTTTGCCTTTGTTTGGGGCTACGTGTAATTAAAAGGTACATGTAAAACCAGTGGGAGTGCTGGCTAAGGACTGGTTTCAGCGAGAGGCAGGGGGTTTGTGTTAACTACATTCCATTTGAAAGACCCAGAAAGTTGAAAGGAAACCTCAAGTGCAGCCAGTGTTAACCTCGACCAGCTCCACACCCAACCACAATCAAGAGGCAGTGGGATAAAGCTGGGCAGCATTGTGAGGGTCAGAGTGAGACACTGAGCTTTCCAGGGTGTGGTGATACTCTGTAAGTGAACAACAAAGAGAAACTGTGGTTATCGGTCAGGTTTGTGTTAAACACACATAATTTATTTTAATAGCGCTAAGCTATAGTGAAACAGTAGCAACATGTCAGCAACATCTGTAAAAGCGATCAGATAATAAAACGTATTATTCTGTATACCATTCTTAGTCTTAAAGCAGATGTGGCACTTCTTTAATGATTTCTGGCTGGAGCTAAAAGCCAGAAAGTTAAACAATTCCTCAAAAAATTGTGACCTTTCTAAAAGCCTATCAAGTTACAAAGGATGCATATTTATCAAAAGATTAATCGTGGTACTAGCCAAAAGACCCCAGTCAGACTACTATTCATGTCCTACAACTGAAAAGCCAAAAATACTTCACATCTTCGCAATTTGTAAAAAAACGTAAAATGCTAAGAGGATTTTAATGCATCAAATAAGCTAAATCAAATAACTTGGTTTAAAACACTCACTCACTCACTGCCTTAACCACTTATCCAATTAGGGTCGGGGGTGTGTGTGTGTGCTGGAGCCTATCCCAGCTTTTCAATGGGCGCAAGGCACACAGTAACACCCTGGACAGGGCGCCAGTCCATCGCAGGGCAGACACACACACATACACACACCCATTCACCTACAGGGCAATTCAGTGTCTCCAGTTAACCTGACTGCAAGTTTTTGGACTGTGGGAGGAAACCGGAGCTCCCGGAGGAAACCCACACAGTCACGGGGAGAACATGCAAACTCCCTACAGAAAGGACCCGGACCGCCCCGCCTGGGGATCGAACCCAGGACCTTATTGCTGTGAGGTGACAGTGCTACCCACTTAGCCACCGTGCCGCCCCATGGGTTAATTGCACATGCACTTATGGTAATAATGGTAATATGGTATCATGCAAGTAATTATTGTTGCATTTTTAAAATTCATTAACAGTGTGCAGTTACATAATGAAAATTAGCAGCTGTTTAGAGGTTACATTTGAAAAAATGACAAATAATGGACAAATATTGTGTTATATGAGCTACCAAAATTAGAAAATGTAAGTTTGGGATTTTGTTCGTCTTTAAATTAGAATAATCAGTTTAATCAGATCAATAGATTAATGTTCGTGTGCCATCACGACATGTGACTACAAGTGAGATTCTACTGTATCTTAATAGCAGCTTAGTTTCATCATGTCTGGTTGTAATTTTCCACACATTAGTCTGTTTTCCACCCATTTTCATGATCCAACCGTTGACAATCAACCCGACAAAAACTCAGACACGCCCCATTGTTTTCTTTCTACAGTACTGTCCAGCCTTTCCAGCTGTACTGACATCTGTTTTTCCTTTGGGACATGTGCCATTCAGGGCTGTTTGAATAGAGCTCTTGCAAATCATATTCAAAGGCACATTTTCCAATTACCACTCTCATTACCCTCTTTGTGCATAACAATTCAACAACCAGTTAGACCACTTAATTGGTTGCAGACAATAGAGCAAGTGCAAAATATATCTATGGCTCTTGCATTTTGTGAGGTTTTATTTTTTGCTGTTATATGATTTGTTTAGGTTAGGATGTCTGCATTTCACTTAAATGGTGTAGTCTAGTCTAATGAAGTTGGGTCAGCCCTTGATCCAGACGGATCAGAAAGCTCTTTTCTGAACTAGACTCTGCTCACCTTTGCAGGGATTGGTTAAATTCACAAAGATATGTGAATAGGTTTGGGTAAAATTTAAACTACACTACTCTGTTGATAAAATGTGCACCTAATAGAACCTGTTAGAAGCATACAGTATTCTAAATAGCATACTACTATAATCAACAATAGACCTAATAAGTACTTATAATAGAAACTAGATTTAAACTATAGTATTTGATTTTGGACAAAGCCTCTGGTTTAAGGGAAACTGTCTAACAGTAGTGTTAAACAGTAATAAAGCCTAATTGTATTATTTATTATTAGGATAGTAGCCTTTTTATAATTTCTTTTTATATTAGTTGACTTGTAAAAAGTCATTTATTTTATTATCTTTTTATGTGTTTTAGTTTTTGCTCCATTTTTTTATTAACGTGTACCGTGGTACCTTGAAACTCGACGTCAGTTGGTTCTGGGAGTGGCGTTGAGTTTAAAAGATGTTGAGTTTCAAGGTATTTTTTCCCATAAGGATGTATGGGAAACCCGTTATTGTGTTCCATGGTCCAGTACAACTGCATATATTTTAGGCATGGGGTTGTTTTGACACTTATACACTGAAATTAAAAGCTTTAAAAGTTTTTTAAAAGTGAAACAGTGAGGAAAACCCAGATAGACACAGATACATGTGGAGCTTTCAGAGTTATTCCACACAAATGCAGATTCGTCTCATATGCACACTTTGATGACGTATTACCGTCAATCAAGCCGAGCGCTGAACAAAGCAGCTGTTCATTGCTAATTTGAAATTAAATAAATATGTTTTTAAAAAACACACTGAACATGTTGAGTTTGAGGGTACAAATCTCAAAAAAAGATTTTGAGTTTAGGTGACGTTGAGTTACAAGTTACCACTGTACTTATGTTCAGATTTTTGCACACCCAAACTGCAGACCGCTCAAAACCATACATTGTTTAATGTTGTGAAAATGCTACTTAAACACAATTATACACTTTCTTCACTATCAAAAGAATAACATATATATAAAAAAACAACAATCAGCTTTACCTCGATATATCCTATTATAAAATAAGGAGTGTAATGAACTTCTATGCACAACAGTAAAACAAGTTACTCGAAACCTGACAAAAGTACATACGACTTAATATTTTTGGCTGACCAACTAAATTGTTGAGCAGCTGAAGTTTTGTATCAAGCATGAATGGGCAAAACTGCACCAATTAGTATCCTCAGTTGCTAAACCATTAACAAATGTGTTATTAATAGGGAAAGTGATGTCGCACATTAGTAAACATGCCTCTGTCCAAACTATTTTTGACTGTGTTGCAGGCATCAAATTCTAAATGTGTTTATACAAAATACAATTCAGTTGGAAAACATTGGAACTCTTTTCTTTGTACTTTTGTATACATATTATTTGTCCTGCAGTGTCAGTAATTAACTTGACATTAAGGAAACATTGCTCTTGAGTTTCTGCCAGTCCAGTATGCATGTGCCATCATTACCATGACAAAGACGTAGCTGCGGCAACCTATTAACCCCAGCACATGGCTGATTCCACCCGGTAGGCCTAAATTATAATCTAAACCTCAGTGCCCCTCTCCTCCCACCTTGTCTCTCCAGTCTGAACGTCAACACCTTCCTCCTCATGTCCTTATTTTCTGCAAAGTAAAGTAAAAAAGACAGGGGAGGGTTTTGGAACTGCTAGGACAAAGCATATTAGTGACCGAAATAAACCACTGCTGACTAAAAATATGACGCTGAGAAGTAAAATAACCCTCATGCACTTGAAGTCAGGCTATTCCAGTTATGTCTGCACGTTCTGGCTAAAATAGAAGGGAAAAACGAGTAAAGCATGAAAACGTGGGAGTAAAGAGCGTCAGCTTAGACAGAGCTGAACTAAAAATGGAGAAAATGATCCTCTGCTCATTATGGATGGGCACACACACACTGCCACGGACATATGCACATTATCACAGTGACTCACATACACCAGAGGCTGGAAAACGCGTCTGGCCCGGGGACAGTCCCACCAAACCCATTATAACAATAATAACCCCACTGATGGTGCACACCGCAAAGTTAAACAACTGTCCAAATTCAATACAGCTGGATTCCAAACACACTCATACGTACACACATAAAATCTTTAAGCTCCTCATTCAATGTGTCCTCAGACCGACGGCCTAAAAAGAGATCTCAGAGGGGTGGAAATGGGAAACTCGGTTCCTGCAAAACCACAAGTTGTACCATTAGAGTCGAGACGAGAGCCGTGGTCTTAAAATGAAAGTGTTACTCATTATTCTCGATCAGACTACTGGGCGGACCATCACGAAAGTTTCGGTTCCAGACAAAAGAAGGACAGGTTGTATAAATAATGCATGCATTTAAATGTCAAAGCTGTTTGTGTAAGAATCGAGAGCTTCTCTTTCATTATCTATGTTAAAATACATCTCGGGTTAGATTCTGGTTTCACTAAAATGTCAGAGCTGTCTGTGTGCACACTGAAGTGAACATTTTTTACGATGCCTTTACTAAACTGGTGTCAGGTCATGGAGAGTGTTTAAAATATACTTTTGGAATCTGCAAATGCATGTAAGGTCATACTGAACAGCTTTGGCATGAACTGGAACATCAGTTGAGGCTCTCTTGACCAACATCCATAGAAATGCCCAGCCATAGAAATCCACTTTTGACTAAATGGGCACAGATTCCCACAGACATACTTCAAAATCTTGTGAGAAGCCTTCTCAGATAAATAGCTGTTGTTATAGCTAAAAAAGACCACATATAGGTCTCTATATTGTACCATATATACCATTTGTTTTGGAAATCTGATCCAACAAGCTCATGGTCAGGTGTCCAAATATTAAGTGTCCAAATATCAGGTGTTTATGAAATACTAAATACTAATAAATCAATCAAATGCGGCAGGGTTCAAGCCCCACCACTGCCACCACTGCCAGATTGCCACTGATAACTACAATCATGTGGTTGTAGCCTAGTGGTTAAGGTACTGGACTAGTAACCGAAAGGTCACTGGTTCATGACCCTCCACTGCCAGGTTGCCACTGTCAACTACAATAGTGTAGTTGTAGCCTAGTGGTTAAGGTACTGGATAGGTCGCTGGTTCAAGTCCCACTACTGCCAGGTTGCCACTGTCAACTACAATCGTGCAGTTGTAGCCTAGTGGTTAAGGTACTGGACTAGTAACGAAAAGGTTGCTGGTTCAAGCCCCACTACTGCCAGGTTGCCACTGTCAACTACAATCGTGTAGTTGTAGCCTAGTGGTTAAGGTACTGGACTAGTAACGAAAAGGTCGCTGGTTCAAGCCCCACTACTGCCAGGTTGCCACTGTCAACTACGATCGTGCAGTTGTAGCCCAGTGGTTTCCAACTAGTAATGGAAAGGTCGCTGGTTCAAGCCCCACCACTGCCACCACTGCCAGATTGCCACTGTCAACTACAATCCTGTACTTGTAGCCTAGTGGTTAAGGTACTGGATAGGTCGCTGGTTCAAGCCCCACCACTGCCAGGTTGCCACTGTCAACTACAATCATGTAGTTGCAGCCTAGTGGTTAAGGTACTGGACTAGTAACAGATAGTAACGGTCACTGGGCCTTAAGCCTCAATTGCTTAGACAATATACTGTCACAGTACTGTAATTATAAAAGTGTCAGCTAAATGCTGAAATGTATTTAGGCGCCCAGCCAGTCGATAGCACCAGGATTTGAACCCTTGATCCCAGAGGGCAAGCGTAAGTGGTAATGGTAAAGTGTTTACAGTATTTATGACTATTAAAATGATATCCATTTTAATTTGGGACTTTGGGATGCAAAATTCATAAATTAGAATACATTTTTATTTTAATGTAGTGAAAATAAAGTAGGTAGTGTAAAATAACTTCTCAGATCGTTTTTAAGTAAATGAATCCAAAGAATGGCATTGACCTCATTTTAAAGCAACTAACTGAAGTACAAGAAGAGAAAACAGTTGGCCCTAAGGCAGGCAGGCAGGCAGGCAGGCAAAGAGCATTCTGGAACCTTTTTTCTTATTGAGGACACAGCCGCTTACTGTCATTTACCAGCATTGCTGTACAAACACTCCTGCTACTTTCCAACAGCAAGGAAAAACCTGATATTGCTCACTTGTTTTATTGTAGAGGCTCCTCTGGGCCTCACGGTCAATGGGCATGTCCAGGCATGAGCATGCAGACAGTTAGTGCACTTCAGACAAATGCTGCCCCATCAGCATGAACTACACTGAACGTATTATTTGTTTTGTACCTCGTGAGGTACTATAATACCTGTGTATGCAAAAGACTTTGCAGCAGCTTTCTCCAGCACAATAGTTTGACTTGCTTTTTAGTTTTTATGTAAAGGAAAACACTGCTGACACTTTGATCAATAAAACGTGATTAATTTTTTTGTGTTCGATTTCAAAAGGTTGCGACAGAAAAAGACATCAAGACAGCCTTTCATAAAGCTACGCATTGGTGCTAATGTGCAAAAGCCAAAGTTGCGTAGTGAGTGTGTGTAAATGTCTGTGTGGCAACAACCTGGCAGCCTGGGCAGCCTGCTGCATGTTTCACATGCACACTACACTCGCAGCTGGTAGGTTATACATCCTCAGTTGAACAAATGTTTCTCTTTATTTCGCACCCTTACACCCCTGCACACCCCAAACTGACAGTTGCTAGGCAGTGAGCTTCAGTCTGGTTTCTGTGTCACATTTCTTTTACCTGTTCTTTTGTTATTTGATGTGGCATGGGAGGTTAAACAGACAGTTATTTTCCCATGGGGGTCTAAAATTCAGTCTGAACACTGTATAACTTACAAGAATAAATATTTTATGAGAAGAGCAAATTTAGACTTTGTATTATACCTTTAATCTTATTTTAAAGGTAACAAAGGACACAGTTTAACTGCTGTCTCCAGCTTGTAGTATGAATAATTAATGTACAGTTATTTGTATGGTATTTTAAAAGTTGAATATATTTCCCGATCAACATTAAAACCACCTCATTTCTACACTCACTGTCCATTTTATCAGCTCCACTTACCATATAGGAGCACTTTGTAGTTCTACAATTACTGACTGTAGTCCGTCTGCATTTTCATACTGTTCTTCAATGGTCAGGACCCCCACAGGACCACTACAGAGTAGATATTATTTAGATGGTGGATCATTCTCAGCACTGCAGTGACACTGACATGGTGGTGGTGTGTTAGTGTGTGTTGTGCTGGTATTACTGGATCAGACACAGCAGCGCTGCTGGAGTTTTTAAACACCTCACTGTCACTGCTGGACTGAGAATAGTCCACCAACCAAAAATATCCAGTCAACAGCACCCCGTGGGCAGCGTCCTGTGACCACTGATGAAGGTCTAGAAGATGACCAACTCAAACAGCAGCAATAGATGAGCGATCGTCTCTGACTTTACATCTACAAGGTGGACCAACTAGGTCGGAGTGTCTAATAAAGTGGACAGTGAGTGGACACGGTATTTAAAAACTCCAGCAACGTTGCTGTGTCTGATCCACTCATACCAGCACAACACACACTAACACACCACCACCATGTCAGTGTCACTGCAGTGCTGAGAATCATCCACCACCTAAATTATACCTTTTCTTTGGTGGTCCTGTGGGGGTCCTGACCATTGAAGAACAGGATGAAAGCAGGCTAAAAAGGTATGTAGAGAAACAAATGGACTACAGTTAATTTCACGGACCTCGTTTTTCAAAAATCACAGTTTTTTAAAGAAAAGTAGTCACGGCAGTCATTAAATAACCCTCATAAATTAAATGTAAAGCTACAATACACAGCACAGACAACCTTAACAATTGAATTTAAACAAAATGTCCAAGATGTCGAAGTCTAAAACAGCAAAAAACACTATTCAAGTAACTAAGAAATAAACTGTATATAGACAAACTATCGTGAGCATAATACATTACTGGCTTGTTCTTTTGAGGCACAGCACAGACTACACAGAGATGATCACATGTGTAGAGAAGCACACTTTCCCCTTGATAATTGAATCCCCAAAGGGACAAAATGCACTCAATATGTAAACACATACATCAAACATTGTCAGCACACTACACAACAGAAATGTCTGTTACACTAACTCAATTGCTGTATGATTGCTAGGACCGCCTCATATTGCATATTGTGACTCATATTTCACATGCTACATGAATGAAAAATGTTAAATGGCTAAACACATATTACACAGGAAACGGCTCATTTCACAGTCCGTGAATCAGGTAGGGTAATTTACATTTACATCACAATTACATGTGTGGCACTTATCAAATGTTTTTATCCAAATGTGACAATCCAAGCTATTGAGGATTAACCGCCTTGTTAACAGGCAACCTGACAGTGGTAGGACTTGAACCTGCAATCTTCTGATTTCTAGTCCTGTACCCTAACTGCTAGGCTACAACCGTTCTATATTTAATAATACTGGGTTATTAGTTTCTCCAGGATGTGCAGAAATGACTCAATGATTACTAAGTAATTAATCTATTTGTTCTTAAACTGTCTCATATCCTAGACAAGAACATCTAGTATATTGTTATATGGGTCAACCTTTCAGAAATATGTAAATAATTGGGCTCAACAGATTAACTTCAGGGACAAAACATTCCAATTCAAGACTGAATCACACGTTTTGTATAATTGGAAATGAATATTGGGCAACATTATCCTTCAGACAGTAATATTATTCTTAACACATATACAATATGTGATCAGAAAATATTCAGACCCTTGACTTTTTGTACACTTTATCCTGTTGTGGATTTAATTTTAAATGGATATAATGATCACCCATCAATCTACACTTCGTCACATGTTCTTAAGCTCTCTCAGATTGGGTATTTTGCATCTGTGAACTGCCATCTTCTGGGGTTCAAGTCTGGGCTTTGACTTGGACAATCAGAGACTTGCCCCAATGTCACTCCAGCATTGTTGTATCTCTATGCCTCGGGTCAGTTGTGTAAAAGGGTGAACTGTTAGCTCAGTCTGATTTGCATGTGCTTTGGAGGAGGTTTTCATTAAGGATGTTCTTGTATCTCTTCATTACTTGTTATCAGTCTCCCTCACCCTGCTTCTAAGAAGCAACCCTATAGCTTTATGATGCCAACACTAATCCATAAGGATAGTATTAGCTAGGTGTTGTGCTGTGCCTGTTTTATGCCAGACATGGTGTTTGTTGTGCTGCATAAATAATTTAAATTTCAACGTGTCCTATCAGAGAGTTTAACATGAGGTTTAACAAACTTCAAGCATGCTGTCACAGCCCCATACCATGACAGACCGTGGCTTGCTGATAACACTCTGGTCTTTGGTCAGAAGCACATGGTGTCCATTTTTTTCCCAAAAAAGATTGTTTCTTTCCACAGGTTTCCACTGTGTGATGGTCCATCCTAGATGCCTCAGAGCCCAGAGAAGTCGACGCAGCTTCTAAAAATGGTTCTTTTTTGCACAGTAAAATTTTAAGTGGCATTTGTGCATGTAACTCCGTATTGTAGTGCTGTTGTACAAAGGTTTGCCAAAATAATCCCTTGCTCATGTGGTTATATCAGCTATTGTTGGGTGGCGGTTCTTGATGCAGTGCCATCTGAGGGATCAGTTTACACACTGAAATTCCTTGAATGGTTTAATGATATTATGCACTGTAGAGTGAGAAATATGCCTTTCATTCAACAGTTGCTTTCGTCATGCCACTTTGCTATGAAAGGCCTGATTTATGAAGTATAGGGGTGGTTGTCCCAACTCTGCACGAAACATTTGGAGCACCTTCAGAGTGATAGTTGGCTTCTTTTTTACCTTTCTAGGGCAATATCCCTCTTGCATGCATGCCACTGTGGTCAATTCAAAACAGTCAAAAATATAAAGTTATAAATTGATTGTAGGAAAGGTCAATCATATTACAGGACCACATTAAAAAGAAAAGAACATTTATTGATATTTATTTATTTATTTATTAGGATTTTAATGTCATGTTTTACACACTTTGGTTACATTCATGACAGGACGGGTAGTTACTGGTTACACAAGATTCATCAGTTCAAGGCTTTATTGTCAAACACAGTCATGGACAATTTTGCATCCTCGGTTGCGTGTCTTTGGAATGTGGGAGGAAACCGGAGACCCGGGAGAACATGCAAACTCCACACAGAAAGGACCCAGACCGCTCCAGCTGGAAATCAAACCCAGGACCTTCTTGCTGTGAGGCGACAGTGCTATCCACCAATCCACCTACATGGATATTAAGGTATTACATTGATTTTATGCATCGTTTAGCATAAAAGTCTAGCTGATTTCACTAGTAGGAATGAGTGGCTCGGTAAAGTACAAAGATATTACAAGACAGAATTCAGGTGTGGTTAGCACCTGGATTACTAGTCTGAGAAATCACCCCTCAACCCCAGATAAACACCCAAGATAAACACATCTAAACACATCTAATCAACATATTTCAAAGAAGAAAGACTCTTCCCAAAAGGAAACAATCAGTAAAATGGTGTTGAAAGCAGGTATTTGCAAAAGATTTGCATGGATTTGCATACATTTGCATGGCTCCGTCCGGATGGCTTTTGCACCACCCTGACTTCCCACCCAGTCTGCACTGCTGTGCCTCTGTTTCCTCACAGTCTATGATCTAAACCCGTGCAGTGGCTGCGACTGTCTTATTTTTGCCATCTAAAGGAAAAAAAGGCACACCCAAGTCTACTGTCTAGAAAGTGTCTGAGGGTCCGTCTCGTTTCTGCCGTCCAGAGTCTGTGTCTCCGACGAGAGAAAGTGCGAGAGAGAGAAAAAAGAATGCGAATCAGTCAGCATTGAGTCAGAGGGAAAAACCCAGACATGTTTACTAAGAGAGCTGAGAGGGAAAGATTTTCTACGCAGGTCAAACAGGATTCAGACTTCTTATTAAAAGAAATCTTTTTTTGTTTTGCCCCAAGTCTGGTTTCCCCCTCTCACTGTCTTCGAATGCTTATGACTGCTAAACAATCTGACTGTGCTTTTTTTCAACCAGACAAGTGTCTGGATTCTCCCTGTATTTCCTCTATGACAGGGTTGTAAACATTTCGAGTTTAGTCAAAAGTCCCTAGCATACTGGTGTACATTTTAAAACTACAACCCCAATGCAGAAAAAGTGGGACAGCATGGAGAATGCAAATAATAAAAAATACAGTTTCTTACATTTACTTTGACTTTTATTCTTGTTTTGTCTGCTCAACTTCAAGATCTCAATGTGCTTTTCTGCATTAATGCTGCCAAGGGCACTGACACAGCTCCATACCATGACAGACCCTGGCTTTTAGACTTGTTGCTGATAACAGTCTGGATGGTCCTTTTTGTTCTTGGTCTGGAGCACACAACATTCATTTTTTCCCAAAAAAGACCTGGAATGCTGATTCATCTGACCACAATACACGTTTTCACTGTGTGATGGTCCATTGTAGATGCCTCAGAGCCCAGAGAAGTCGACGCTGCTTCTGGACACGGTTAACAAAAGGCTTCTTTTTTGCATAGTAAAGTTTTAAGTGGCATTTGTGCATGTAACTCTGTACTGTAGTGCTTGACAAAGCTTTGCCAAAGTAATCCATCACCCATGTGGTTATATCAGCTATTGTTGAGCGGCAGTTCTTGATGCAGTGCCGTCTGAGGGATGGAAGATCACTGTCGTTCAGCTTAAGCTTGCACACTTGGCCTTTACACACCAAATTCTTCCTGATTCCTTGAATCGTTTACTATTATTATGCACTGTAGAGGGAGAAATATGTGAATCTCTTCCAATCTTTCTTTGAGGTACATTGTTTTTAAACATTTCAATCATTTTCTCACACATTTGTTGACAAACTGGAGATCCTCTGATAATCTTTGCTCATCAAAGACTCAGTCTTTCCTGGATGCTGCTTTTGTACCAAACCATGATTACAATCACCTGTTGGCATCACCTGCTTGGAATCACATCATTATTTAGTTTTTTCACTTGTCCCCGTCCCAACTTTTTTGAAATGTGTTGCAGGCCTGAAATGCAGGAATGGAGGTATATTAACAAATGATATGAAGTCGAGCAGACAAAACATGAAATATCTCAGGTTCATCCTGTCTGCAATGAAATAAAAGCCAAAGTAAATATAAGGAACACTGCATTTTTATTTTATTTGTATTTTCCATACTGTCCCAACTTTTTCTGATTTGGTGTTGTAAATACTGAATAATCCCTGTTCTATTTTGGTCCATTCCAGCACTGGGAAAACATGATCGCTGACGAAGGTGCCATCGCGTTGAACCTTCATCTCATGAGCAATAAGATTTAATGTGTTTGTAAGCAGTCGGAGAGCAATTTGTAATAACATCCCATCAGGGATAGTGAATCACGCCAGTCAACAGCATGACTGGCTGGTACAGACCGTTTTATCCCCTCCTACAGACAACAGGACCCTCTTATGTAATCCCCAAATGACTCATGTTTAATTTGGAGGCACTTACATTAAAGCTAAAGTGATCACTATCACTCAGGATAACGTGTTTGTTTCGACACATCGTGATGCAAAGATACTCCCATACATGTTTTTGATTTTACATGTTTGCACGTTAATGCCCACATTTGCCTCAATAACGAGATTGAAAAATAAATGAGTCATTTGAAAGATACTAAACCTAGCATGCATGATTGATCCCAGTGTGTTCACAGGACTGGTTTATCAGAAATCACAATTAAAACAAGTCAAACTTTTTAGCAGTAGGCACATCAGCTTCCTGTGTAGAAGAAATGAAAGGTTTTCTTTTAAATGGAATTTGGAGTAATAAATAGTTTCATTTTACTGCAGCAGTTTCATTTGTTTGCTTTTAAGCAGTTTATACATACACTGAAACCACCGCACTGTGTAGTTCTACAATTACTGACTGTAGTCCATCTGTTTCTCTGCATGCTTTGTTAGCCTCCTTTCATGCTGTTCTTTAATGGTCAGGACTCTCCCAGGACCACCACAGAGTAGGTATTATTTTCAGCACTGCAGTGACACTGACATGGTGGTGGTGTGTTAGTGTTTGCTGTGCTGGTATAAGTGGATGAGACACAGCAGCGCTGCTGGAGTTTTTAAATACCGTGTCCACTCACTGTCCACTCTATTAGACACAACTACCTAGTTGGTCCACCTTGTAGATAGATGTAAAGTCTATTGCTGCGGTTTGAGTTGGTCATCTTCTAGATCTTCATCAGTGGTCAAAGGACTGATGGTGGACTATTATCAGTCCAGCAGTGACAGTGAGGTGTTTAAAAACTCCAGCACAGCTCATGTACTAATCTGACCATAGCACACGTTTCCAGTGTATTTTGGTCCATCTCAAATGAGCCCGAGCCCAGAGAACTTAAAAAGAATTTCTTCATTTGTCATTATACAGGTGTTCAGTATAACAAAATTCTTTTTTCACATATCCCAGGTTGCTTGGAAGCTGGGGTCAGCCACTGTACGGCACCCCTGGAGCTGAGAAGGTTAAGGGCCTTGCTTAAGGGCCCAACAGTAGCTGCATGCCAAAGTCTAGATTCAAACTCTCAACTTTCAACGATTGACAGCCCAAAGCTCTACCCACTAGGCTACCGCTGTCTCTAACTTGGTGGCATTTATGCATAGATTTTGATGTATAGCTTTCTCTTTGCATAATAGAGCACCAGGTTGCATTTCTTTATGCAGCTGTGGTCTGAGTTATGTAACAACGGTTTTCCTAAGTACTCCCAAGACCATTTGGTCGTATTTATCACGGTAGTATGACGGATTCTCGCACAATGCTGTCTGAGGGCTGAAAGGTCACACAGACTGTGGAAACCACAAGTGGTTTCCGGCCTTGCCCTACCTTGCCATACTCTGTTAATCTTTCAAAACAAAACTATATATGATGTAGTAATAGGCCTGCAATCAGTTAAAATTCAAAATTGGTTTATACTTACAAAATACAATTAAGTTGGTCAGCCAAAACATTAAAAACGTTTTATTGCTTGGTATAAAATTGGTAATAAAAATGTGTTTTTTTATATCAGAGATTAGGTGATTTATCCAGTGATAACCTTAACACCCTTTAAAGGGCGCATGTCAAAACTGAGGACCTCTCGAACATGTTTACTAAATAAATAAATAAATCAGTTAATGCAAACGGATGAGAAGCAACTTTGAAATGACACAATATCCACTTTTAATTGCTGACATACCCCTGAAGGAGATATAGGAAACTAATTAACATTACATCATTTGCCAGCATCTGTTAAGATCACACATAAATCAGGCATCATATACGAGTGAGTAATACATGATGCACTGCCATATTTGGGGGTAAAGGAGGGGTAGATTTAACAGCCATAATTATAATAGTGACTCATCATGGGGTGAAAAAAAGGTTCCTGAAGGCTTCTGCTTATCAGACGCAATCTGAAGACACCTTCTGATCTCGCTCTCTCCCTCTGTGTGTCCTGCTCTATAGTCAGTATCTTCTCAATTCATGCAAATGATTCCCAGGGGCAAGTTTATAAACAACTAACATTAAAAATGCCAGAAAAGATTCGTTAAACTAATCCTGTGCATCCAGACTCTTCTAACCCTCTAGAGAACAGCTGACAAAAATATCACATAAATAAATTCTAGACGGAGCTTTTTTCCCCACACAAGCTTATCGGGTCCTCAACCAAAATAGCAATCATTTCATTCCATATATATCGGGTTTCATTCCATATATATCAGTTTCATTCCATATAAATCGGTTTTCATTCCATATATATCGGTTTTCATTCTATATATATATATATATATATTGGTTTTCATTCCATATATATCGGGTTTCATTCCATATATATCACTTTCATTCCATATATATTGGTTTTCATTCCACATATATCAGTTTTCATTCCATATATATCAGTTTTCATTCCATATGTATTGGGTTTCATTCCATATATATCGGTTTTCATTCCATATATATTGGTTTTCATTCCATATATATCGGTTATCATTCCATGTACATTGAGTTTCATTCCATATATATTGGGTTTTTCCCCTATATATCAATTTCATTCCACATATATCGGTTTTCATTCCATGTATATTGGGTTTAATTCCATATATATTGGGTTTCTCCCCATATATATCAATTTCATTCCATATATATCGGTTTTCATTTCATATATATATATATATATATATATATATATATATATATATATAGGTTTTCATTTAATTTATATCAATTTCATTCCATATATATCGGTTTTCATTCCACGTATATTGGGTTTAATTCCATATATATTGGGTTTTTCCCATATGTATCAATTTCATTCCATATATATCGGTTTTCATTCCATATATATCGGTTTTCATTTAATTTATATCACTTTTGTTCCATATACAGTATATATTGGTTTTCATTCCATATACATTGGGTTTCATTCCATATATATCAGTTTTCATTCCATATATATCAGTACATATATATCAGTATATATATATATACATATATATGTATGTGCATGTGCATGTATATATCTACTTGCACACTTGGTTCACTTTTAATTGCTTCTATTTTTTAAATTACATTTTAAGTTTCTTTTTTTAATTTCAGTTTTCTAATTTGACTACTGAATTTGGACTAGACACACCCATCCTTAATTACTGCCAGTCCAGGTAAATCAAAATGTCAATACTGTCCCAAGTTTTTCTGATTTGTTTCTGAGTTGTACATACCAAATGGGTGTTAAATAATTTGCAAGGGATTGTTGTAAAGGTGCAGCTGGTTCTGCCTTATCACAAATTATTATGACATACCAAAGGAATTTTACCTTTCACCTCAATCAGTGGTCATATGCAGTCCTGCCCTTAGTACAGAGTAATATACTTATAATGGGAATGGAATGTGTATATTTAAAACTCTTGGTATTGGTGATTCTGAAGATGAGTTATATCTGACTTGGGAGGCAACATTTTTGTGTACAAATTTAAGTGTGTTCAAACATGTGTCATTTTGATCTAAAGGTATTCAGGTGTGGTAAGTTTGCATCCAGAAACCCAGCGGCATGTATTGTAAGCGAAGGTGTGCCATCATACACCCACACAGACTAAATTTATATGCAGAAATCTGTTTGCTAACAATAAGCTGGGATAATGAGTTAAGCACATATGACTGTTAAGGTATGCACTATGTACAACCCCAAATCAGAAAAAGTTGGGACAGTTTGGAAAATGCAAATCAAATAAAAATGCAGTTTGCAATTTACTTTGACTTTTATTTCATTGCAGACAGGATGAACCTAAGATATTTCATGTTTTATCTGCTCGACTTCATTTTATTTGTTAATATACCTCCATTCCTGCATTTCAGGCCTGCAACACATTCCAAAAAGTTGGGACAGGGGCAATTAGGGCTAGTAATGAGGTGAAAAAACTAAATAATGATGTGATTCCAAACAGGTGATGTCAACAGGTGATTGTAATCATGGTTTGGTACAAAAGCAGCATCCAGGAAAGACTCTTTGAAGAGTCTTTGATGAGCAAACATGATCAGAGGATCTCCAGTTTGTCAACAAATGTGTGAGAAAATTATTGAAATGCTTAAAAACAATGAACCTCAAAGAAAGATTGGAAGAGATTCACATATTTCTCCCTCTACAGTGCATAATATCATTAAACCATTCAAGGAATTAGGAGGAATTTCAGTGTGTAAAGGTCAAGGGTGCAAGCTTAAGCCGAACGCTTGTGATCTTCCATCCCTCAGACGGCACTGCATCAAGAACCGCCATTCAACAATAGCTGATATAACCACATGGGTGAGGGGTTACTTTGGCAAACCTTTGTCAAGCACTACAATACAGAGTTACATGCACAAATGCTACTTAAACTTTACTGTGCAAAAAAAGAAGCCTTATGTTAACCATGTCCAGAAGTAGCGTCGACTTCTATGGGCTCTGAGGCATCTAGGATGGACCATCACACAGTGGAAACACGTATTGTGGTCAGATGAATCAGCATTCCAGGTCTTTTTTGGGTGCTCCGGACCAAAGACGAAAAGGACCTTCCAGACTGTTCTCAGCAACAAGTCCAAAAGCCAGGGTCTGTCATAGTATGGGGCTGTGTCAGTGCCCTTGGCAAAGGTTGTTTACACTTCTATGATGGCAGCATTAATTTTTTATTATTTGCATTTTCCATGTTGTCCCAACTTTTTCTAATTTGGGGTTGTACAACAGAGAGGAGGATCCACATTTGCTGTGCATCAATCATTCTCTATTTCAATAATAATGAACTCCGTATGGACAGTCTGAACAGAAATGTTAGGACTGTACAGCAAATCTTGAAACCATGTTACTAAATATATTAAATATATGACGCGTACATTCCTGCTAACATTTGCTCTCCAGCTAAAATATTTGCGCATGTCGGGCACGGTCACGGATAACTACAGTACAGAGAAAGATGTGTCGTGTGTAATACATGGCCAAGGTGTGCCAAAGTACACCCACATGGGATAGAATCTGAGATAATGAGTCACATGCTATCCCCATAGCAAGGTTTGTACTATGTACAGCACAGAGAAACATCCCCATTGAAGACATACCAGTCTTGTACATCAATGCTGAGTAAATCTCACGCTGAGTAATCACTCCTTCCTAAAAGAAAATAATTGTGAAGGCACAGGGACAGGTGTACACTCAGCAGAAATATCTGGGTGGGCCAGAAAGAGGTCAAAGGTCACACCACAACAGGCAGCGTTGCTTTTATCCTAGATTCACTGGACAATTGTTCTGGTACTAAGTTTTACATTTAGGTGTTTTTTCCACTTTGTATGATACACCGATCAGCCATAACATTAAAACCACCTTGTTTCTACTTGCACTGTCCATTTTATCAGCTCCACTTAGCATATAGAAGCACTTTGTCGTTCTATAATTACTGACTGTAGTCCATCTGTTTCTCTACATACTTTCTTAACCTCCTTTTACTCTGTTCTTCAATGGTCAGGACTCTCCCAGGACCACTACAGAGCAGGTATTAATTGGGTGGTGGATCATTCTCAGCACTGCAGTGACACTGACATGGTGGTGGTGTGTTGTGCTGGTATGAGTAAATCAGACACAGCAGTGCTGCTGGAGTTTTTAAACACCTCACTGTCACTGCTGGACCAACCAAAAATATCCACCCAACAGCGCCCCATTAGCAGTGTCCTGTGACCACCGCTGAAGGTCTAGAAGATGACCAACTCAAACAGCAGCAATAGATAAGTGATTGTGTCTGGCTTTACATCTACAAGGTGGACCAACTAGGAGTGTCTAATAGAGTGGACAGTAATAATACCTACTCTGTAGTGGTCCTGGGAGAGTCCTGACCATTGAAGCACAGCATGAAAGGAGCTAACAAAGCATGCAAAGAAACAGATGAACTACAGTCAGTAATTGTACTACAAAGTGCTCCTATATGGTAAGTGGAGCTGATAAAATGGACAGTGAGTGTAGAAACAAGGAGGTGGTTTTAATGTTGATTGGTTGATCAGTGTATGTACACTATATAGACAAGAGTTACGCACAATAAATGTTTTGACTGTTTGAGGGTCCATCCCAGATGCCTTCAAGCCCAGAGAACCTGACGCTGCTTCTACAACTTCTTTTTTGCACAGTAAAGTTTTAAGTGGCATTTGTGAATGTAGCTGTATTCTAGTGCTTGATAAATGTACATCAGCTATTAATAAATTACGTTTTATGATGCATTGCCGCTTAGGCTTGCACCCTTGCCCTCTATGTACTGAAGTACCTCCAGATTTTATAAATCTTTTAGTGATATTATGCACTGTAGAGGGATAAATATTCAAATCCCTTCCAATCTTTATTAAGGATCATTGTTTTTAAACATTTCAATAATTTTCAGGGTGCCACTCCATCACATGGCTTTGGTAATCCCCCACAGATAGATAATCACGTCTGCATAGGCCGGCTGATAGCACCACTGAGACTCAAACAATCAACTTTAATAAATCCCAAAGGTGTTCAGAGCAGTCTGTACATGTATGTGTACATGTTCCTTACAAGTATCTGAAAACTTTTAACTGGATCAGAGACGTTAAGAGGTTAAACATAGTAACCGCGACGTGTGAATTCTCTGTACTCTGCAATCAACTAATTCTACAGGCCAGCCATGACTAAAGGTTTGTGCTTGTGCCTACTTGAAAAGATCAACGTCTGAGTCGTCTGAGTCACTCTGTGTCTATAGACAGTAGTAAATCAGTCTGAAAATAATTTTAATAATAAATCACTCTCATGGGGGCATTTTCATTTTATACTGTATAGAAAATGATGTGTTTTTTTCTAAAAAGAACAGAAAAACAAGAGTATGCTTTATTGTATACACCCCTTTTCCAAAAACAGTTGGGACACTTTGTAAAAATGCAATTAAAACTGAAATCTATAATTTTTATTTGTTAAATCTAAACAAATTTAGAAATTGGTGCTTGCAGCATACTTAAATTAAGCTGCAATAGAGGCACCTTTTCTTTCATTCTTTGAGAACTTAATTTACTCATTCTTGAAGTTTTACAAGTGAAATTATTCTTGCCCATTTTATAACATTGTCTGATTCTCCTCTTCATGATGTGCCATACATTTTCAACAGGAGACAGATCTGGACTGCAGGCAGGCCAGTCAAGCACACGCATTCTACTGTATGTCTACGAAGCCACACTGTTGTAACTCTGCAGATTGAGGCCTGGCATTGTGATGCTGAAACACACATGGAGTTCATCTTTATGGCAGCATATGTCTCTTCAAAATACCAATATAAGCCTCTGCTTCAATGGTACATTTGCATTTTCGGCATTTAGCAGATGCTCTTATCCAGAGCAACTTACAGAAGTGCTTCCATAGTGAACATTACCTTACTGTAGTTTAAGTAGACAACAGTCCAAGAATATAAATATGCTGAAACCCTGTTAGAACCGTTAAGAACGCTTGCAAATAAAGAAATGAATAAGAGCGTTAATAAGTAAATGGCTCAGCATAGTTCATGCGGAGACGACGTTCGCCTGGCTTCGACGACCACTGGACGTAATTGCTGAGAAAGCGAACAACCACGGACGTTGCGCAAAGGCTTTGCTCGCCTTGAGCTGGGAGAACTCCATGGACGACGAAACTCCGCGACAACGCCTGTGATTGGTCGGGGGGGAAAAAAGCGTGCCATGAAAACAAACATGGACGATTTTGAGCAGCGTCTCAACTGTGACCATCGGCTGCATCCAAAATCGCTACTTTCATACTGAACAGTATGCAGGAGCGGGTAGTGTGTCCGAATACGTAGTATTCATTAAACACTACACGTAAAGTTTAGTACGTACGTTTAGTACGTACGTAATTTAGTACGTACTGTTTAAGTATGCGATTTTGGACTCAGCCATCTAAACTACCTCAGCTAGTTTCTAAATTTTGTCTAAATTAACAGTTTAGATAACTAACAACATCCAAACTGTTGTTCTTACCTCTTTTTGCAGGGTCCAAGTATTAATCAGTAGGGTCAGACCAGTGTCATACCCTCCCCCTCCTCAAATTTTGAATGTCTTATTTGCCGATACTTTGGTGGATTCCGGTGTGAGGCTAGTCTCGCTCATGGAGAGTCACGCACCGATCCACCTTCCACATCAGGCTACTAACCAGGGTCCTTATAAGCATTGACGACCCAACCAAATTTTTTGTCTTTTTTTTTGGTCTTTTCCTACCCAGCAGATTAGTAGCCAATTGTGAGCGCCCTCAGAGAGTTCAGAATCCCAGCACCGGTGTGCTAGTGGAATATCCATCTGCACCACCGGGATGCTTTGCAGAATTTTTAATTTCATTATTATCAGCTGGCGACAGTGCTATCCACCGAGCCACCAAGTGTTATTTTTTTGAACACGTTTTTCACCCTCTCGTTACACAGTTTTGCTCAGTGTGTTAATTACACCTGTACAGGTAATGAGGCTGGGGTCACAAAAGCAATGCTGGTCACCCTGTCATGACTCACGTGAAGTAGATAACCCTTTCGACAAAACTAAGCCATTTCTGAACAGTGTCTCTGTGACAAATCAGTTTGGCCTCTAAGCCCTGTATGATTAAGATAAGTAAGCAACACGGTAACGTGACCCAACATCAACACATGGGCACACTCCCTACACTACAGTATGAATCCAGCCCATTGTTGTAGCGCACACTGAGCATGTTGAGCATGCACCGTGTGAAGAGGGAGTAGGAATCCAAAGCTAACGCTCACGGTTTCCTCGCTGCCCATGCAAATCAATGAGCACTGTTCAGACATGTGAATCAAGCCTTTTTTTACTGCGGCTAGGCTTGAATTATAGAGCGGTGGGATTTCTTTTAGCAAACAACACTGAAGTCAGAGCTTCTGATTTCCCACTGCACATGTCTGCGTAAGAAGACACGCCCAGGACTCACCCTGGGCTCCCCCATCCCCTGCACAAATGCTTCCACAGCTGCTGCAGCAGAGGCACTGATAAGGAAATCGTAGAGAAGTTTCCCAGCGCTGTCAGCAGTTCTTCCTGGTTCAGTTCAGATAAATCAACCTGCTAGCTTCCCTGAAGCCTGACTGACTTAGCATGTGGGAAAGTAACCTGCAGGTCTTTGCAAAAGTGAGGTTGCTCTGGGACAAACTGTACTACCATAAACAAAAAGCTTACTTCACATAAAGGGTAATACACTTGGCACCAAGTTCATTCCGGTTACATGTAGTACCCGTGCTTTGTCAAAAAAAGCATTGTGTTATTTTGGGTGTGTTGGGGAACTTTGGTCATGTGCTAAAAATAAAAGGGAGGGAAATTCAAGAGCTGCGAAAAGCTAAATAATTTGCCACCTGGTTCCACCCACCGTTGTGCCGAGCAGCAGTTAAAAGCACTTCTAAATGCACACAGTCAGCAGTGCAAAGCTCATATTCACGCCAATTGACTGTAATTAAAGTCTCCCTGGGCAGAGTCCTCAATGTCAAACTGCAGGAAGACAGCAATGGTGACTGTAAGGCTGCTGTAAGAAGTGTTTGCTAATTTGCTAATTAGAATAGTAGCACATAAGGACAAGCTTGTAAGCATGTTAAAACTCCTGGAGCATATTTTCTCTGTGTGCCTATTCCAAGAGCTTGTGTAAAAGTGGGTCAGCAACTGGATGTGTTAGCCATGTTAGCATCACCAGTGGAACGTGAGCTGTAGATTACGGGTTGCGAGTTATACTTCTGCGTATAATATTTTAGTCTAAAATTAAACATATCATGCCATTAGTTTAATGCAGCAGAGTAGAAGAGCTGCTGTGTGTCAAATATCATACTACCTTAATATTAATAAAATGTTATATTAGCGCTACACCAGTATTATTGTCATACATTATACAGTGACAACTGCGGGTGTGTGTGTGGGGATAAATGCTAACATCAGCATTGCCTAAAGTAAGAGTTTAGCAAACTAACGACCCCCCCCCCCCAAACCTCTGTTAGGGGGTCTAAGTACAACCCCAAATCAGAAAATGTTGGGACAGTGGGACAGTTTCAAAAAAGACCTGGAATGCTGATTCATCTGACCACAATACACGTTTCCACTGTGTGATGGTCCATCCTAGATGCCTCAGAGGCCAGAGAAGCTGACGCCGCTTCTAGAAGCCTCACAACTGGTTGTATGTAGTATTATTATATAGAATGGTATTTGGGACACAGCAGCTCTCTTCTGCTTCATGTGCAACCTAATACAGCAAGTTTCATTTCACTGATATACACCTCCTTGTTTCTACACTCACTGTCCATTTTTTCAGCTGGAGTTTTTAAATACTGTGTGGACACTGTATTTAAAAACTCCAGCAGCACTGCTGTGTCTGATCCACTCATACCAGCACAACACACACTAACACACCACCACCATGTCATTGTCACTGCAGTGCTGAGAATGATCCACCACCTAAATAATACCTGCTCTGTGGTGGTCCTGTGGGGGTCCTGACCATTGAAGAACAGGATGAAGCAGGCTAAAAAGGTATGTAGAGAAATAGATGGACTACAGTCAATAATTGTGTTTCTATATGGTAAGTGAAGCTGATAAATGGGACAGTGAGTGTAGAAACAAAGAGGTGGTTTTATTGTTATGGCTGATCGGTGTATACTGTTTTGAACTTATGAGCACATAAACATAGAATAGAATCTATACTATATACAGGTGAACAGTACAACAAAATCCTTTTATCATACATCCCAGCTTGTTTTTGGAAGTTGGGGTCAGATCACAGGGTCAGCCATTGCACGGCACCCCTGGAGCCAAGATGATTAAGGGCCTTGCACAAAGACCCAACAGTGGTAGCATGGCAGAGCCTGGATTCAAACTCTCAACCTTTCCATTGATAGCCCAAAGCTTTACCCACCAGGCTACCACTGTCTTATAGACAGACGATAAATGGCTCATGCTGCTCTGATTGACAAGGAACACTGAACTGCCACACAGACAGCTGAGCCAGTGAAGCTCCCGGACACACATGGCTACGGCGACATCAGGATTCAGACTAACAATCTGCAAGCTTTACTGTTGCACCACTCAAAAGAGCATAAACAACAATCTCAACCTTTGACTTGTTCACTGTACTGGAATGTTTGATTGCACAATTTGTGTCCTTGGTATTATTAACATAGTGGTCAAGGTTGCCGTGTGATTGAAAGCTAAACCGAGAACTACAGCAGTTGTGTTCATTTGTTGAACTCTTGACTTTTTGCATGTCATGTGAACTGTGTCCTACTGGGACTGGAGGTATCACTCATGTGAGGGTTAGTTGATAAGGGCATGCAAAGATGGGTGACAAGAGAAAATACCAGCCAGAAGGTTAATTTCCTTTGGCTTTTTATATACCTCATACACCAGAAAGGTTGTATTATTACAAAATTCTTTGTACAGACATTGGAATTGTCCTTAACTTTACACATTTTACTGCTTCCCTGCCTTTAAATCTGATGCAAAAACACAAAAGCAGTCATTTAGTATGGTGGGTGAGGCTACAAGGACTGAAAAAAATGAAAAATGAAATAGATAAGGGGCATCACTTGCATATAATAATACACTGATCAGCTGTTCAAGGGGGTCTAACAAAGCATGCAGCGAAACAGATGGACTACAGTCAGTAATTGTAGAACTACAAAGTGCTCCTATATGGTAAGTGGAGCTGATAAAATGGACAGTGTGTGTAGAAACAAGGAGGTGGTTTTAATGTTATGGCTGATCGGTGTATTTATTTAAGTAATCGTTAAGTAATACACACGTCCACATTTTCATAATTGTTTTTGTATATTTGCACTTCGGACGGCATTGGCCATCACTTAGGTTACTAAGAATTGCATTAATATTCGTAGCTACAACCTTGTGTTTTTTTTTAAGAAATATCAATTTTAATTTGTTAGACACTTGCATGTCACTGCTACTAAAAACTAACAAGTGTAAACATGTCAGTCTGTCCAGTGACCTCTGCATAACAAGCTCCAGTATCCATTATCATACAGGTTTTAAAAATGCTAAGTAAGCGTCTTTGTCATTTTGTAAAGCTTCACTTTTATCAGTTCCCAACAGTCACTGGCTGCACTTTTTTTATGACTCACAGCCTGCTAAACATGTTTCTCTTTTTTATTTTTGTGTCCACTGCAGTTGTTTTCTCATTGTGCCCTTAGGATGTTTGAACAGCCCTCATTCTACCCCCATCGCCCCTCACTTTTCCCACCCAGATCTGACTGATCATCCCTTCAAAGACAGAGGACACTGAAGAATAGTTTCCTGAGAAATTAGCTAAAGATTCTTAGAGGCAGTGGCCTCCAAAGCAGGGTCATCTAAACATCAACGAACAAATGTAACTACTAATGAACATCTAAGAAAATATTTACATGGCCAAAAGTATTTGGACGCCTGACCATGAGCTTGTTGGACGTCCAATTTTACAAACAAACAGAATTAAAATAGTGACCTCTATGTGATCATTCCAGCTCTAACAACAATCACTTTTCTGAGAGGGCTTCCCACAAGACTTTGAAGTAGTTGGTGCACCTAGTTGGTCCACCTTGTAAATGTAAAGTCAGAGACAATCGCTCATCTATTGCTGCTGTTTGAGTTGGTCATCTTCTAGACCTTAATCAATGGTCACAGGATGCTGCTCACGGGGCACTGTTGGCTGGATATTTTTGGTTGGTGGACTATTCTCAGTCCAGCAGTGACAGTGAGGTGTTTAAAAACTCCAGCAGCGCTGCTGTGTCTGATCCACTCATACCAGCACAACACACACTAACACACCACCACCATGTCAGTGTCACTGCAGTGCTGAGAATGATCCACCACTCAAATAATACCTACTCTGTAGTGGTCCTGTGGGGGTCCTGACCATTGAAGAACAGCATGAAAGAGGGCTAACAAAGCATGCAGAGAAACAGATGGACTACAGTCAGTAATTGTAGAACTACAAAGTGCTCCTATATGATAAGTGGAGCTGATAAAATGGACAGTGAGTGTAGAAACAAGGAGGTGGTTTTAATGTTATGGCTAATTGGTGTATACTTTCAAACCAAAAGCATGTAGTACACAGGATTTCTCTCTTACCGTCCATCTCTGCATGCCGTTATTAACCGATTAGCACAAGACTGTCATCCCAGTCACAATGACACACAGCTCACATGACATGCAATAACTCAATTATGCTTGAACTGCCTTGCGCTAGCATGTGTTAAATATAGCGTTAAAGAATTTACAATGAAAGCGTGGCGTCAGAGTCTTTTTTTATTTACTGCCCCGGGCCTCTGCTGATTGCACCTACATTACAGGCATTACTATACTTAAGTACAGACTGTGACGAAGCTCTGCACTGATTAACCCCACTCCACTAAAGGTGCTGCCAAAGGTTTGTACCAGTGAACACTCCCTCATTGTGTCCTTGCCCTCTATCTGGTACATGATTATTGTGCCAGATCAAGCCGGGAACAAATCTTTGCAACACGATTCTTAGAAGTCAACTCTGGCAAAGGAGTGACCTTTACTCCAGTACAGTGTGAAACTCCAGCTTGCAGATGATATGGGCGCGTTTGAACGCCACCTACAGAAGAACAAATAAATAATTGTCTCCGGTCGGTGCCGAGGTGATAACCTAATCTACACTGATCAGCCATGACATTAAAACCACCTCCTTGTTTCTACACTCAATGTCCATTTAATCAGCTCCACAGTTACTGACTGTAGTCCATCTATTTCTCTACATACCTTTTTAACCTGTTTTCACCCTGTTCTTCAATGGTCAGGACCCCCACAGGACCACCACAGAGCAAGTATTATTTAGGTGGTGGATCAGTGTCTCAGCACTGCAGTGACAATGACATGGTGGTGGTGTGTTAGTGTGTGTTGTGCTGGTATGAGTGGATCAGACACAGCAGCGCTGTTGAATTTTTTAAATACCGTGTCCACTCATTGTCCACTCTATTAGACACTCCTACCTAGTTGGTCCACCTTATAGATGTAAAGTCAGAGACGATCGCTCATCTATTGCTGCTGTTTGAGTTGGTCATCTTCTAGACCTTCATCAGTGGTCACAGGGCGCTGCCCATGGGGTGCTGTTGGCTGGATATTTTTGGTTGGTGGACTATTCTCAGTCCAGCAGTGACAGTGAGGTGTTTAAAAACTCCAGCAGCATTGATGTGTCTTATCCAGTCATACCAGCACAACACACACTAACACACCACCACCATGTCAGTGTCACTGCAGTGCTGAGAATGATCCACTACCCAAATAATATCTGCTCTGTGGTGGTCCTGTGGGGGTCCTGGCCATTGAAGAACAGCATGAAAGGGGGCTAAACACATTAATATACAGTAAGTGTTGGAGGTTGACATTTTAGTGCACTGTGATGCAGAACACCATGACCAGTTTGACCTCTAAACAACTGATACTGACTTTGTCATATAGCTAATAGTGCTAGGTTCCATATTAACGACATTTGTACTATAAATACTGTAAAGCTTCAGCATTCGTGTGCTGTCATTTTTCTGCCAAGATTATCATGTAACTACCTAAAAGCCATTCATCAGTGGTATTATGTCACAGGGAGGCTGCATGACAGGCATGTGAGCGGAAGCCACAATGGCTTCAGTAACAAAGGGGTTTTGTGCAGGATATGGCAGAAGAACAGTAGGTAATACTTGGGAATCAGCATTTTGAAAAGAGCCCAGCATTGAGCAGGCTGACTGATGCAGGGTGAAAAGTGGGGAAGGTATGCCCAAGGTTATGCAGTCAAAAGGTAATCACACCTCCCCTTCCCATTGTATTTAATTCCTCCTGCAGGAAGGAATGTCTGCTCTGTTCTCAGAGCCCCTGTAGCAGATGATCACAAAAGGAGGAAGAAAGAAAACAAAGGCATACAGCAGTGGTTCTCAGTCTGTGTGCTGCCTGCAGTCCATGTCACATGGGAAGTACTAAAAGCCTCTTATTACTAATCATTACCACATTATTGTATGTATGCTGTCAACAAGGCTTTGAGTCACTGTTACAGCCCAACTGATAAGTCCTAAAAGGAGCTTCTGCAGTTTACATATGCAGTTTTTACAACCCCAAATCAGAAAAAGTTGGGACAGCATGGAAAATGCAAATAATAAAAACACATCTTACATTTACTTTAACTTTTATTTAATTGCAAACAGGATGAACCTGAGAAATTTCATGTTTTATCTGCTCAACTTCATTGATTCATTTGTTAATAAACATCCATTCCCGCATTTCAGCCCTGCAACACATTCCAAAATAAGTTGTTATAGTAAAGCATTTACCACTTTGTAATGTTGTTATTCCTTTTCACCACACTTAAAAGACGTTTTGGCACCGAGGATACCAAGTGATTTATTGTTTAAGCTTTTATTTTGTCCCATTCTTCCTGCAAACACGTCTTAATGTGCAACAGTACGGGGTTGTAGTTTTTCTTTCAAAATTCTCCACATATTCTGTATTGGGGACAGGTCAGGACTGCAGACAGGCCAGTCCGGTACTCGTACTCTCTTCTTCTGCAGCCATGCCTTTGTAATGTGTGCAGCATGTGGTTTTGCATTGTCTTGTTGAAAAACATGGGCGTCCCTGGAAAAGATGACGTCTTGAAGGCAGCATACGTTTTTCTGCAATAATGCTTCCATCACAGAAGTGTAAATGACCTTTGCCAAGGGCACTGACACAGACCCATACCATGACAGACCTTGGCTTTTGGACTTTTTGTCTTTAGTCCGCAGCAGATGGCGTCCATTTTTTTCCAAAAAATACCTGGAATGTTGATTAATCTGACCACAATACACGTTTCCACTGTGTGATGGTCCATCCTAGATGCCTCAGAGCCCAGAGAAGTCGACGCCACCTCTGGACATGGTTAACATAAGGCTTCTTTTTTGCACAGTAAACTTTTAAGTGGCATTTGTGCATGTAATGTTGCATGATACTCTGCAAACCAGTTCCAGGAGCAGCAAAGTAGCCACGATGGTCACTCCACCATGATTTGGAACTAAGTCAGGGGTTTGGTGTTGGAGTGCAGTAAAACTGTGGAACATTCTGGTGGTGTTTTGCACCTAGAACTATGCAGCAATAAGTTGACGACATCCTTTGGCATTGTATGGTGTGCGTCTGGTGTGATCTTTGCAGTACATTCACTTATATAAAGAATAATAGTACTAAATGTCTTATTTTCATCTGTTGCTTGTCTTGATTGGTTATGGTTTACATAAACTGACATTATTTCAAAATGTATTTTTATAGGGCAGTGGCCTCCTTGCAGCAATTTTTGCTTGGGATTTTCTATTGAGTTAGCTAATAAAAGATAACCTTTAACCTTTTCACACTTAGAAAAATGTCATTTAAATAGGTTTACATGAATGTTAAACCTGTAGGGATGTTTGAGTGTATTTATGCTAACATCTAGTGTGTCATGTCCACTTTAATGTGAAACAATTCAGCACTATGTCACTTGTATAATTATAGCCGCTTCTGCATTATCATTCCACCGTCTTCACATTCCTGCAGCTGTACACGAGGACTGGCTGGAGTCATAAATGTGCACCAATATAAAAAGATGAGAATGCATGCTGGGAGAGAGTGTACTGGAGTAAAAGCCTCAGGAACAACAGTGTATGTCTCTAATAGCTTACATAAGTAAACACGAGTTTTGCAGGCCTGTATTTAGCTTCTGAGAGTCATGCTTATTCTAATTGTAGAACTGACGGAAGGCTTATCTTGGAAAAGGACAGTCTAAAACTGGCAGCCGTCAAACAGTGCAGGCACACACTGTGCCTGGCATTTAACCCTCTTATGTAGTTGATGACCTAGTCCTGCATAAATGTAGATGTGTTGTGTGAATGCCATAACAAAGTTCAGAAGCTCTTTGTAATGACCTGGATGGTTTCTTAAATTGCTCATAAAATGATGACGGTTCTTTATCTATGTCTGAAAATACATACAACCAATTGCATATATCAGTATAGAGTAACCATTCACAGTTCATATTTTAAAGTAAAAAATGTACATTTTAGTGCTTCTACTCTTCTACAGAAATATATATTCATGTAAACCATGCTCCAATAGACAGAAGGAAAGTTTAAACACCCCACTGTCACTGCTGTACTGAGAATAGTCCACCAACCAAAAATATCCAGCCATCAGCGTCCTGTGGGCAGCGTCCTGTGACCACTGATGAAGGTCTAGAAGATGACCAACTCAAACAGCAGCAATAGATGAGCGATCGTCTCTGACTTTACATCTACAAGGTGGACCAACCAGGTAGGAGTGTCTAATAGAGTGGACAGTGAGTGGACACAGTATTTAAAAACTCCAGCAGCGCTGCTGTGTCTGATCCACTCACACCAGCACAATACACACTTACACACCACCACCATGTCAGTGTCACTGCAGTGCTGAGAATGATCCACCACCTAAATAATACCTGCTCTGTGGTGGTCATGTGGTGGTCCTGACCATTGAAGAACAGGGTGAAAGCAGGCTAAAAAATGTCAGTCAGTAATTGTAGAACTACAAAGTGCTTCTATATGGAAAGTGGAGCTGATAACATGGACAATGAGTGTAGAAACAAGCAATGACATGCATTTTACTAAGTGCATAAAAAATCAACCATATTCTTTAATTTCCTAATTTTAGAAGCAATTTTATAATCACAGCAAGCAGCAGTCTAGTGATGTGTCATTTACTGACATGCTTGTGCTGGACGTTAATGGTTTGTGCAGGACGTCTTCAGCTAGGAACGGCTATCAGGTTACTGCTGGTGCTACTGATGACAGGAAGTCAGACGACTGGAAGTCACGACTCGCGCGGAAAGTCACGACGTTGTGCCGTCAGTAATACGGTTCACTCACTATATCATCAGAGACCACCAACACAAACCGAGATTATCTCAGTACCAGACCCCCTTCCTGCCAAACATATCAATTAATAGTTATATTATAGTTATATTATGTCAATATATAACATATACATATTTAATTAACGTTACATATTACTTATTTTGCCCTATTTTAAGTTCACATTTTAATGTCTCTCAGCAGCAACGCGCATTGATCTGTATCCGTTTCTGATTGGCTAAAGTAAAATAAAGCAATAAGCCACGAGAGACCGTGCAGTACTGTGATTTTATCACAAATACAAATAAACAAATAAAATCATAGCAGTAACGCACGGTCTCGAGTGGCTTATCGCTTTTATAAAACGGCGGTCAACATAAAATATAATAAAATACCACAATGTTCAATTTATAAATGTATTTATTTACAAAAACACTTACAAAAAGCATTCTTCCTCGAAATCAGGTAGTCCTTAACAGTGTTGCTAGGCAACATGAAGGCGAACATAACATTCACAATAAACATTCCTCCACAAACACTATTACACTATTTCTTGGACGAAACACCCGCTTAATGATTAGGATTACTGTTTATATTCATCTGGACATTTCCATGTATAGTAAAAGAGTTAAAATAGTGTTCAACCAAGTTTGTACTTTTTCTTTTCAGTGGCGTATTAATATGAAATGATGTGAGGTGGTCGTAGGTGTGCGTATATTGATTGTGCAACGGTTTTTGAACGCGGCTCAGCCAATCAGATTTTAGGACCGGAACTATCCGTTTTATAACGCGCGCTTTTAAACTCACGCGCTCTAACAGCGCGTTTCTCAGTCTGACTGACAGAGAGACGGACACCTTCAGTTTCACCGTTATTATGTTTCTTTAGGTTTTTCTGCGTATAAATCTATCTACTCAGTGCCTAACTTGATCTTGATAAGCATTCCACAGAAACTGTACTTAATAGTTTTATTTACAAGATGTATTTTTGTATATATAAGGTTTTATTGCTGGTAGAGACCAACGGCTGCGGTTGAAAGTGTCTGGGAAAAGTCATACCGAAGTCATATAAAGCAAGCAACGTCATAGTTCCACCACCAAATTATTTATCCTTTTTATTACATGTTATTTTAAAATATGACTAGAATATAAGCAGTCCAAATATGGCATATGCAAATATGCGCATGCGCACCCGCGAGCTGCTGACATTATAGTAGGGCAAAACGCACTTGCACATTTACTCACAGGTGCAATTTTGCTCAGAAGTCAGAAGGGATTTCAGTTATTGCAACAGATAAATTAGGACACTTGAAAACTGACTGTACTTTGTTAAAAGGTTTATTAAAACATGGCATGACCCCATGAAAGTTGAGAGGGATAATACATAAAAGCGTCCTTTTTGGAATGCCAGTAACTGTTTGTTAATTAGGATTTTAGGATGTTGTACAGGTTCAACATCATTCATCAGTTTAAGTTTAACATCAAACACCATTACAGGCAATTCTGTTTCTTCAGTTCACCTAACTTGCATGTCTTTGGACTGTGGGAGGAAACCAGAGCTCCTGGAGGAAACACTGACACGGGGAGAACATGCTGGAGCCTATCCAAGCTTTTCAATGGGCGCAAGGCACACAGTAACACCCTGGACGGGACGCCAGTCCATCGCAGGGCAGACACATACACACACCCATTCATTTATAGGGCAATTCAGTGTCTCCAATTAACCTGACTGCATGTTTTTGGACTGTGGGAGAAAATCCGAGCTCCCGAGGAAACCCACGCAGACACGGGGAGAACATGCAAACTCCGCACAGAAAAGACCTGCACCGCCCTGCCAGGGGATCGAACCCAGTACATTCTTGCTGTGAGGTGACAGTGCTACTTTTTATTGCAGAATGTTACATTTTGAGATTCATTTTGAAATGTAATTTTAGATTTTGATATTTAGATTTATTAATTCCACTCATTTTATCTGGGGCTAATACTAAGCTAAGCTAAACAGCCAATAGACTAAATAGCTATTATTTGTTATTTGCCTGTTGTGTAAATCAAATCTTATTTATTATAATATGTCATAAATAGTCTAACAGTTCTAATAAATCACTATTATTATAGTTCTAATACATCACTATTAGTAGTGCACCAGTTTAACATAATATTTAATGCAGCTCTGCTCTAGTGCAGTTTAAATTAGGGTTAAAATGATGAATGTGTTTTATTTTTAGGATATTGTTATTCTTTACTATTATGGGATCTATTATTATATCTATTATTATTATACCATTTACCAAGTTCATCAGGTTCATGCTTACACAAGTTCAAGTTGTGCAATGTGAAGCTAATACAACACTAAGCTTTGATTTTGTTATTTTTCCTCTTCTAGTTAAGTCGTTGCCAGTTCCTGCTGCTTGCTAAACAGAAGGGTAAGAGCTTTTTTACTTCCTTTAAGACACGTGACTTCACTTGCTATTTTCAAACACTGCTCATATAATGTCATGGGGCAGCCAGGAGGAAGGCACTATTCTGTATCCATGAGCTCACAAATGCCCATAATTGGGTACTATCACTGTGTTTAATAAGAGAGAAAGGAATGTTCTTAGGAAAGGAATGTTCAGCATTCTTAAACTTTTGGCCAATGATTAATGTGCCACTGTGATAATATTGTTTATTGCCAAGTCATTGCACTAATAAATGTTGAAGTGCAGCAGTGTCTGTATAATTGAATATTTGTAATACAATGCATGCCTGACAGAAACAAGCAGCTATTATAGATCATCAGAAACAATTTAATTCTATGTTAGGTTCATTTTAAGGCTTTAGCAGGTGGTCTCATCCTAAATCGGTAACCTAGCCGTTTGCCGAGAGCTATATTTGAAATGCAGTGACGATGCTTCAGAGGAATGCACAGCTCAGCCAACACATTCCGCTCTGGACCAGGAACTGTACATGAGTTAGCCTTTACTAACCTGGCTTCTGTATTCAGTCGCGATGACCCCATGATCATGTCAGCGCACACATTTGGCAGGTTGATTTGAACTGTAATGTAAGCTAACACCAAAAGCCAGGGCTTGTTCACAGGAAATGTCACCATGACTACTTATTGTATTGAACTGGTCCAGTACTTCTGTGCAGCTGTAGAATTAACTGTTTACGTAGACATGAGGCACTTATTAACCTTATATCTTTATTTGTTGTATATTTAATTTGCTGAGTTTTAGCCTTCTTACATTTCTAGTCATGATGCCAAGAGCTGCAAGATCCAGATCACACTACACTACTTACAAAAACTCAATATTGCTGTAATATGCACAACACATTACTAATGACATGAGGGATCACACACTATGCCATTTATCCATCAGTGACTCAATATGCCTTGTTTAAAATACAACTGTCCAACAAACTACACTCATTAGCCACTTTATGAGGCTCACATTACATTTATTGACTTAAAACATTTATTGATTATTTTTAAGTAGCATCTACCATTTGATGCAATTTGTGTATTAGTATAATAATACTGGTTGTAGCCCATGTGATGTTATATACTCTCTTTAATATTGTCAACCCCACCCATCAATGGTGAGCGGCCTCCAGAACTCCCAGTTTACAGACACTTTTTTGGGTGGTGAACCATTCTCAGCACTGCAGTTTATTTATTTATTTATTAGGATTTTAACGTCATGTTTTACACACTTTGGTTACATTCATGACAGAAACGGTAGTTACTGGTTACACAAGATTCCCCAGTTCACAAATTAATGTCAAACACTGTCATGAACAATTATGTTTCTCCAATTCACCTCACTTGCATGTCTTTGGACCTTGGGAGGAAACCGGAGCTCCCGGAGGAAACCCACACAGACACAGGGAGAGCATGCAAACACCAAACACAGAAAGGACCCAGACTGTTTCACCTGGGAATCAAACCCAGGACCTATTTGCTGTGAGGCGACAGTGCTGCCCACTTAGCCACCGTGCCGCCCAGTCAGTAATTGTAGAACTACAAAGTGCTTCTATATGGTAAATGGAGCTGATAATATAGACAATGTGTGTAGAAACAAGGAGGTGGGTTTAATGTTAAGGCTGATCAGGTTATGCTCCCAACTTTGCAGCAGCAGTGTAAGGAAGGCCCTTTCCTGTTCAAGCATGATTGTCCCCCTGTGCACCAAGCAAGGTCTATAAATACATGACGGAAAGCTCCAGTGACCTGCATAGAGCTCTGATCTCACCGACCCCCACTTAACCGCTTTGGAATGACCTGGAACGTCACTGCACAAATTCCCACAGACATACTTCTTGTATGAAGACTTCTCAGATAAGTGACTGTTGTAATAAAATTAATGGCAGCGTACTATAATGGGCTGAATGTGACAAACAAATTAAATGAATGTGATTGCATTATTTAGTTTTGCACAGTTTGTTTCTCAGCTCTAAACCGGCAACATTTTAGTCCTAGCAAGAAAGTAAATTTGCTCAGAGAACACGGTTTACTGCAGTAAGGCAAGGCAAGGCAAGGCAAGGCAAGTTTATTTGTATAGCATCTTTCATACACAGTGGCAATTCAAAGTGCTTTACATAAGGAAAAAAAAAATTAATTAAAAGCATTAAAACATTCCTGAGATCTAGAATCTCAGAAAGACTTCTTGCAAACATTTAGTTACAATTAAGAGAGCATGAAATTCAAACAAGAGAGATAAAAAATTAAGAACGTGAAGAATTAAAAGAAAATATTGTAAAATATAACCTACAATTTAAGAAATATGAAAATAAAACAAGAGAGATAAGCAATTAAAACATGAAAACTAAAAGAAAATATAGTAAAATATACACTACAATTTAGAATGTACACTACTTTATAAAAATAATTATTAAGAGTATGAAAAACTAAAAGAAATAGGGTAATAGCAACAATTTCGAGCTCAATCGTAGGCACAAGAAAAAAGAAAAGTTTTTAACATGTATTTAAACATTTCTACATTTGCGGAACATCTAATATCTCCTGGCAGTCTGTTCCAGTTATATGCAGCCCAACAGCTAAATGCTGCTTCACCATGTTTAGTTTGGACTCTGGGCTCAACTAGCTGACCTGAGTCCATGGATCTAAGAGATCTACTAGGTTTATATTCTCTAAACATTTCTGAGATGTATTCTGGGCCGAACCCATTCAGTGATTTATAGACCAGTAGCAGCACTTTAAATTCTATTCTGTAACTAACCGGAAGCCAGTGTAGAGATTTTAGAACTGGAGTGATGTGCTCAGTTCTCTTCATCTTAATGTGACGAAAACATGTAAAATTGTTGTGGATTAGACACCACCTTTTAGGGAAGAGTTTATAAATGCATGTCAGTGCCACTCTTTACCCTCACTGGTGTTTTGCTTAGGGATTAAACAGATCATTCCTCCTGATTTTTTTTTTCCGTTGCACATTGTGCACCCTTTTGTAATTGCTGTTTATAAATAATTGACTTCCTGTCTAGCTGCAGGGATGAGAAGGTCCTTCTGTGTAACAGCATTACATAAAAAGAACAACATGCTTTTTCGGTGTACGATTTCTTCTAATTTGACGTGCAATTGAACATCTGGAACTAAATGTCAGAATTATCTAGTGCAGAATAGTATGTTCTACAAGCAGGCATGCCTGTCTGCTTTTATTATCTTACAGAATGCATGGTCTCATGCACAAGCAAAAATGATTTACAGATTGTAATGTGCAATATTTATAAAATAAAGGACATGCATGCTTGAATTTGCTTGCATGGGTTTTGCTTGTGCAGGGTAATACGCCCGTCCTGCTTTTTTTCCACTTCTGCCGATGATATTTCCAGAATATCCTGGAACACTCTGTCTCGTTTGTACTCGCAGCCAGTCAGCCGGCCGATCACAAGCGCAGGTGCCAAAACAACAGTGACGGGAGGGTCTTTCCTGCTCCAATCCATGTACACGCTGCTCTATTGCACAACACATCCAGCGTGTTTATGGCACAGCGTGTGTGTGAGCAAGAGGGATCATGTCTTTGAAGTTCATGTGTTAAAAGTTCTTGAACAGACATTCAGCTCTGTTTATGACCAAAAGAACAAATAGAGGCAATTTTTTTTTTAAAGTACACTTTATTGGGATAATCGAATCAGCCAAACCTTAAAAATCACACAAAGTTCCTTGCAAGAAATTCTACCCCCCGCATCCAATATAAACACCTAAATGACCTCCAGCATTTATTGGATAGTCTGTCGGTCAACTTGCATGAACAGCATTTTCCACAGTGGGTAATATATGCAAAAAGAATTAAGCAGCCCTGACAATACAAGTGTTATTGCAAATGCACGCTCAGTGGCATGACAGCAATTTTTCCAAAGAAAGAAAAAAAGAGCAAGGGGTGAGTCGAGAGGGGTGGGTTGATGGGAAGGGAGGTTCTGGAAACGTATTTTTTCCTTTATAAAGATATGGCTCATATGTTTTCTTGTTATTGATGATTGTGCATGAAAATAAAGCGGGAACAGCGTGGCAGAACTGGGTCATGCCAGCAACACCCAAGCACATGTTTTTAACAGCATAATTTTTATATATACACCGATCAGCCATAACATTAAAACCACCTCCCTGTCCATTTTATCAGCTCCACTTACCATGTAGAAGCACTTTGTAGTTCTACAATTACTGACTTTAGTTGCATGCTTTGTTAGCCCCCTTTCATGCTGTTCTTTAATGGTCAGGACCTTCACAGGACCACCACAGAGCAGGTATTATTTGGGTGGTAGATCATTCTCAGCACTGCAGTGACACTGACATGGTGGTGGTGTGTTAGTGTGTGTTGTGCTGGTGTGAGTGGATAAGACACAGCACTGCTGATGGAGTTTTAAACACCTCACTGTCACTGCTGGACTGAGAAAAGTCCACCAACCAAAAATATATCCAGCCAACAGCACCCCATGGGCAGCATCCTGTGACCACTGATGAAAGTCTAGAAGATGACCAACTCAAACAGCAGCAATAGATGAGCGAAGCGATCGTCTCTGACTTTACATCTACAAGGTGGACCAACTAGGTAGGAGTGTCTAATAGAGTGGACAGTGAGTGGACACAGTATTTAAAAACTCCAGCAGCGCTGCTGTTTCTGATCCACTCATACCAGCATGTATAGAGAGAGAGAGAGAGAGACCTGAACTAAAGTTGCTTGTAAACCCCATCGGAATTTCCAGTATTTCTGCATTGGTTGCTGTATTGAAACGTCTGATGTTTAACGAAGTCATAATAGAAAACAGGTTCTATTAGGTTATAGCACACACATGCAATTATGTTGCACATATTTAAATACACTAATTATAAACGAATTACACAATACATTAATGTGACTTATTGATGTGCCCTCAGTAAACATGTCCCTATTCTAGTTACTCCAGTCACAAACCCACCTTCAAAGACAAAAATAATGTCTGATGTAGCCGATGATCAGACTAGTTGATTGCTTGCACGAACAGTCCTAATTAGATTCTGGCACAGCAGCACACAACAACTGGATCAAAAATCTAAATTAATATGTTGACATGATAGTGAGCTGACTTGCTGCCCATTGCTTATCTGGGCAGCTGTTTAAGTAGAGGCCACAGCTTTGACTTAAAGGGTGCACACCCGCCTCTAACTTAGTGTATCTAAACAAAAAGTATTTCCCAGAACTTGCCTGTCCACGCTTCACTTTGAGAGAAAGAGAGAGATCAGCAAGTGGAAGGAGCACACTGAGAATAAAACAAACTAAGCGGTAAAAACGGTATTGGCGATCTAAACAACACAACCCGTCTGAGACCACGGGTGAAAATGCTTCTATTTCGCATTTTTAACATTTAGACATCTTTTATTAAAAATCTCAAAACTTAAAGCTTTGCACCAACTACTTGAAACCCCATGTAAATCATGGGGTGCTGGCTGTCATGAACTTTCCTCCATGGTCACTTCACTTAAACCACATTGCACATTTATGGGCACTTTTTGGAACCTTGTGAAATCATGATGGGATAACATGGATTGTGAGATTTTGCCAGCTGTTTTTTGGAGTGCATGTTATCATTACAGCACATTGGAGACATACCAGATACTAAGAGATTCCATTTTTTGCTCAGATTGTAATGAGCAAACCAAAGTAGCCAATTCACTTTCTTCATGTTCTTGTTGGAGGAAACTACAATACCTGGAGAAAACCCAACATGGTTCAGGGAGAGAATGTGAAAATCCTTACAGACACCACAAGCAAGGTTCAAACCGAGTTCCCCAAATCAGAGATGGGGACTTGAGTGTGCAACTCGAGTCTGAGTCGCACTGGACTCAGCCTTGTTTAAAATGAATCGGACTCTATTCATGACTCGTAAACAACAAGAGTCCCGAGCATCAGAATGTGTTAACATTAGTTACATGTGAAAAAAATTATTATAAATATTCTGCTTTCTAATAACTCTAATAACCATAACTCTTAATAACTCTTAACCTGTTACAGCCAGCTTCTGGTGTAGTGATGAACGTTGCTCCCTACTCCCTACACAGATTGAACATTTTCATAACCTTTGGATTGGAATCTCACTTAAAATGGTGGAATACCTTACGTAGTGCACTTCACAGGAACAACTGAGGTGAATGGAACGCTCTTACAGAATTGGAGCTAATGGTTGAAAGAACCGCTTATTATTTATTCAGATTGCGGCACACAGATGATGTGTCAATGAAACGCCTGATTGGCTTTCTAACGAGTTCATGTTTTACTTCACAACCGGGAAAAGCTTGGAGGGTTTTAATTATAAGCACATTTACAAAATAACAGATTATATTCCTAATGGGACACACGGTTATAAATTTAATAGCATCTGGAAGAACATAAGCTAAGGTAAGCAGTGGTTATAATTGTTTTGGATTTTGATGTGCTGCTGTGCCGTGATTTATCGCGCTACGTAAAACGTCAAAATACAGTTGCTAATCTGTTGGGTTTTTTTTTATCTGAACTTACATATTATTTGTTTATTTTTATGCTACATGTCCAATATATGTTTTGTGTATATTATATTGACTCGTTACTTGACTTGGACTCTAGCCTAAAGACTCATATTTCATGACTTGTGAACATCTCTGCCCCAAATTGCTCAGCCGTTATACATCGCCCATGGAGCCAAAAGTCAAGGCCCTTGCTTAAGGGCCAAACCGTGACTGTTTGGTGGTGCTGGGTTTTAAACACTCAATCTTCAGATTAATACCCCAGCGTCTTTAATTAACATTGATGAGTGTGTAAGACATCACAAGAAGAGCAGGTGATTTTCTGCTATTATGAATTGGATGAGGTCCAGACCAATTTCTAAGTAATTATTGAAGACGTGTGTAGCTCACACCTCTTCTGTGAAAGCTTTCAGCCTGATATGTGCTTTCATCTATACTGTAGGTATTTGCAACAAAGGTTTCTAGATAATTATGGCTAGATAAGTACACTGATCAGGCATAACATTAAAACCACCTCCTTGTTTCTACACTTACTGTACATTTTATGAGCTCCACTTACCATATAGGAGCACTTTGTAGTTCTACAATTACTGACTGTAGTCCATCTGTTTCTCTGCATGCTTTGTTAGCCCCCTTTCATGCTGTTCTTCAATGGTCAGGATCACCACAGAGCAGGTATTATTTGGGTGGTGGATCATTCTCAGCACTGCAGTGACACTGACATGGTGGTGGTGTGTTAGTGTGTGTTGTGCTGGTATGAGTGGAGATGGAGTTTTAAACACCTTACTGTCATTGCTGGACTGAGAAAAGTCCACCAACCAAATATATCCAGCCAACAGCGCCTCGTGAGCAGCGTCCTGTGACCACCGATGAAGGTCTAGAAGATGACCAACTCAAACAGCAGCAATAGATGAGCGATCGTCTCTGACTTTACATCTACAAGGTGGACCAACTAGGTAGGAGTGTCTAATAGATCCACTCATACCAGCACAACACACACTAACACACCACCACCATGTCAGTGTCACTGCAGTGCTGAGAATGATCCACCACTCAAATAATACCTGCTCTGTAGTGGTCCTGTGGGGGTTCTGCCCATTGAAGAACAGGGTAAAAGCAGGCTAAAAGGTATGTAGAGAAATAAATACAAAGTGCTTCTATGGTAAGTGGAGGTGATAAAATGGACAATGTGTGTGGAAACCAGGAGGATGTTATAGCTGATGGCTAAAATTCATGTAAGAATTTTACTGAATGCATCAGAATGAGTATTTATTTATTAAATATTTGACATTTAAATCCTACTTGCCCATAGGATTGCACATTTGTTTATTCAAACTGTGCAGAATGATCAATGCAATACCAGCTACTTGGATAATACAGCTGATCTCACAATAAGACCATGAATCAATAACTTAATCAAGAGACAAGGAGTAAAAACAAGGTCCAAAAAAGCAGGTGTACAAAAAGAAAACATGATAGGGTTAAGTACATGCCAGCATAACATGTTGTGATCATGTTTTCTTTCTAAAGCCGGGGGAAATAATAAATGACTCATCAGTTTTAAATTATGCATCATGATAAGGAGTTCTATGAATGTGTGTGTTTGGGATGAGAAGGGGGGGGAGGTGCGTCAGTACACCGGAGAAGACTGGCTTTCAGAATGTCAACAAGAGCAGAGACTGGCTGTAACTAGTTGTCACTCTGAATTGTTTTGGTGTCCGTGGACGAGTGAAAACGGAGGCGTTTCTAGATACTTGCTCTAATTCAATATCTATTGAAAGTGTACTTAGAAAGTCAGGAAGAAAACAGATCAAAATAGATTGTGCTCAGATCTGTTTATGATGTCAGGTTGCAAAATAGTACACTGCACGGGGCGGGGAGGGGGGTGAGCACAATGATCTAAATTAGCACCGGTGATGGCTTTTACAGGTCACTACATCATATTGCAACCTTCGCCTGTGGTTTCACAAACACCTGTCAACAACATTATAAAATGGACAGGAATTCAATTGCATTTAAAAGAATTGCATGTTTGCATTATTTACTAATAAAAAAATAGTTGCTCTTGGGTTTTATTGATTGATATTTAGAGACCGCACAGAGAGGGGCACAATGTAGGTTCATGACATAGCACCAATCCTTCACAGAGCATCAAACTCACTCTGTACCCTTATTTAGCACAGTATATGATAAGTATATGATGATGATCCACAGTTCTCAACCAATTAAAAGCAAATAAATAAGGTGGCCAAAATAACGGAAACAAAGCACATGTGCTGGGTTGCTGCATTATTTACTAATAAAACCCTTTTTTGTTGCTCTTTTTGTTGGATTTTATTGATTGGTATTTAGAGACGTCCTGTTCGGGGCAGACGGCACAGTGGCTCGGTGGGTAGCACTGTTCCCTCAGAGCAAGAAGGTCCTGGGTTCGATCCCCAGGCGGGGCGGTCCGGGTCCTATCTGTGTTCTCCATGTCTGCGTTTCCTCCTACAGTCCAAAAACATGCAGTCAGGTTAATTGGTGACACTGAATTGCCCTATAGGTGAATGTGTATGTGTGTCTGCCCTGCGATGGACTGGCGCCCTGTCCAGGGTGTTACTGTGTGCCTTGCGCCCATTGAAAAGCTGGGATAGGCTCCAGCACGCCCCGCAACCCTGACTGGATAAGCGGTTAAGAAAGTGAGTGAGTGAGTTGTTTGGGGCACAATGTAGGTTCTTGACATAGCACCAATCCTTCACAGAGCATAGAACACACTCATATACCCTTATTTAGCACATTATTTAGCTATATGATGGTATTTGGGACACAACAGGTCTGTGTGATCCTGATCCGTATGCAGATCATGAAAAATTCTACTTGCAAAACTGTAAAAATGTGTATCCACAGTTCTCAACCAAATAACAGCAAATAAATAAGATGACCAAAATAACAGAAACAAAAGTTGCAGCCTACAATAGAGAAAGTGGGTAGAACAGGGATAGCGCAGAACTGAGAACTGGTTGCTGCATTATTTACTAATAAAAACATTTTTGTTGCACTTGTTGTTGGATTTTATTGATTGATATTTAGAGACATCCTATTCGGGGCAGGCACTGTCGCCTCATAGCAAGAAGGTTCTGGGTTCAGTCCCCAGGCGGGGAGGTCTGGGTTCTTTCTGTGTGGAGTTTGCATGTTCTCCTAGTGTCTGTGTGGGTTTCCAACGGGAGCTCCAGTTTCCTTCTACAGTCCAAAAACATACAGTCAGGTTAATTGGAGACACTAAATTGCCCTATAGGTGAATGTGTGTGTGTGAGTGTATGTGTATGTGTGTCTACCCTGCGATGGACTGGCGCCCCATCCAGGGTGTTACTGTTTGCCTTGTGCCCATTGAAAAGCACAACTCGGTGAGCAGACTCTGTGACAATTCAGTTAACGAAAAAGGAAAGATAGTGAGCCCTCAGGACTTGGACTGGTAGTAAACCCTGTGGTAACCGGCAAACCCACCAACTGCCGCTGCTTGTGCATTACATGGATTTACTGGGGGGTTTAAGTTTGGATACAGGGCTTTCGCTCGCCCATGGAGGTTCTGCCATGAGGCACAAAATACTGCAACACCGGGTGAGCTCCTAAAACAAGATAAGCATGCTGACATCAGATGCACGTGGAAAACTGGACCGGATCTGGCAGCCCGGTATACCGGTTTAAGAGAAAAAGCAGGTGTGCCAATAAAGGAGCTAGCAAGCATAAAAGTGAGAAACCGTGATATATAGAAAATCATCTGCGCCCCCGTGCCCCCTCGGCTGTCCAAAACGGCACCACAGAAGGACACGACTCTTAACATGCCTCAGTGCCAAACTACTTCAGCAGCTACCCCATTACAGGGAGTTACTGTGCTATGAAGCATTAAATGCTGTCTCCAGTATGTGTCTACATCAGCCCACATTCCTAAAGAGGCTGGTTGAACTAGATAAACAAATACGTATTTGTGTGAGCTGCAGGCTGTACACAGAACATAGGTGCGTCATTCTTAAAGAAGGCCTATTTTCTGAGCACGCATAAAACCACGGTGCAATTTAGGGTCGGACAGTTTAGTGCTTGAACTACAGCATTTCTACCAATCAGCCATGCTTTTCATCTGTAATCTCTCGCTAAGTGGAGACCTAGTTTCATAATCTGGACATCACTCAATTTCTGAAGACTTTACATTTCTGAAAATCTTGGCATTCTTTCAGTTTCCGTGGTATTCAGCTCTCCCGGCGGTCCTCATGATTAATTTCCTGTAAAGAAACGCTTTCCAGCTCTAGCTTTTTTTTTTTCATTTGTCTTCCCAGAAACTGCAACACCCTACATCAGGGGTGTCGAACCTAAGGCCCGCGGGCCAAATCCGGCCCGCCACGTCATTTTATGCGAGAGCTTAAAAGACAGATGATTGTTGTGATGGTTCGGGTAGTTACAGAGACATACTTACACCTGCGCCTTTAAGCAGCAACCGTTGACATCGTAGTCGTAACAACTAACTTTTACCTTGCCTAAGAAGGCATGTCACTTTTACGTTTCTGCAAAAGAACGCAGGGTAGCGTAGTCAGTAGCGTAAACAATAATAAATAGAAGTTAATTCTCTTGTAATCCAACACAGAAGCATTGTTAGTAGTAGACATTTATATTCTCAGTTGTTTGTGAATGTTTAGTGAGTATGTTACAGCGTTTCACTTACAAATTTACCGTAATTCTGTAATTAAATACGGTTGTTACCGTTACTATAGCAATTAGTATTTTTACACAAAATGCTAACTTGTTAGCGCTATTTTACATTTGGTTAAATTTCATATTGTACTAAATGTAACACTTAACTACAGCTACAGTATGTGCATGTACTTGTGCAAGTTTTTTTTATTGTTTTTATTGTTTTTATTTTCTAGTTTTACTCCATTCTGATGCACACAGTGTACAGTTACAGTTGGGAAGCAAATAAAACCAACGTAACTGTATTTTGGAGGGAGTCGTCTGTCTGTCTGTCTGTCTGTCTGTCTGTCTGTCTAGCTGAGAAAGGGGGAAAAACTTAGCGAGGGCAGAACAATTGTCTTACAATACACTGTAAAATCGTACATAAACTGCATCTCCCACAATGCACGCCGATTTTGTGACCTGCAAAGTGACCGCACCCCGCCACTAGATGATGCTGTGAAATATTTACAAATAATCCCAAAATGTACAAAAAGAGAAAATTGAAGCAGAAGAAGGTAATTTAATGAAAGATGGGAAAGTGAATACAAGTTTGTGCTTCAAGAAGAAAAACGGGTATGTCTCTTGCAGAGATGTTCACAAGTAAAAAAATACGAGTCCGAGTCAAGTCACGAGTCAATATAATATACACAAAACATATATTGTAAATGTTCAAAGTTCAGATTAAAACAACAACAGATTAGTTAATGTATTTTGCCATTTTACTTAGTGCCTTTACTTTCCTAGGTACCAGTTAAAAGCTTAAACTGACGTTTTGTTTTCATTGCAAATCAGGCACAGCGGGCAAAATCCCAAACACAGCAAAAACAAAATCCATAATACTGCTTACCTTAGCTTATGTTCTTCCAGATGCTATTAAATTTATAGGCATGTGTCCCATTAGGAATAAAATCCGTTATTTTGTAAATGTGCTTATAATTAAAAACCTCCAAACTTTTCCCGGTTGTGAAGTAAAACATGAACTCGTTAGAAAGCCAATCATTTCATTGACAATCATCTGTGTGACGCTGCAGACTAAATACATGCAAATAACAGCATTTCTTGCTAACAATTAAAATCAGAAGGTCTTATTGGTTCAGAAAGCGGTTCTTACAATCATTATCTGTTACTGTGAAGTGCACTACGTAGGGTATTGCACCATTTTAAGTAGGGAGCGATGCTTCATCACTACGGCGGAAGCTGGCTGGAACATTTACCCATTGCATGTGTTGCAGTTTAAACCGGCTGGAGCGTTATTAGAGAGCAGAAAATTACACGATCAGAATGATGTCGGATCATAAATATATACGTATATATATGCTGCTGACATTTGTTGTCCACAAGTCATTTCATGCCAGTCACGATTCGATTCCGAGTCATTTGAAACGAGTCCGAGTCGAGTCAAGTGGCCCTCGGTGAAAATGAGTTACATGAACAGACACAGCTTTCTAAAACTAAAAGAAGTAATAAAAACAACACACACAAATACCAACAATACATGTTTATTCCTCTTCTGTTTATTCACTAAAAAGGAAACCTGTTAGTCCGGTTTAAGCTGGAAGTCCCTCTTGGATCTGGACGCTCCACATTTCACCATGAGAAGAAAGAGAGTTACTGGAAATGCAGAAAGGAACAAGTTTCTCCGAATAGAAGAAGTTACCATCAGGTAATAATATTCTTCTTAAACTAATTAAAAACAACACATACCTACACTGATTAGGCATAACATTATGACCACCTTCCTAATATTGTGTTGGTCCTCGTTTTGCTGCCAAAACAGCCCTGACCCGTCGAGGCATGGACTCCACTAGACCCCTGAATGTGGGCTGTGGTATCTGGCACAAGATGTCAGCAGCAGATCCCTTAACTCCCACCGATGCTCGATTGGATTGAGATAGGGGGAATGTAGAGGCCGAGTCAACACCTCAAACTCCTAGTTGTGCTCCTCAAACCATTACTGAACCATCAGGGAATACCGTTTCCATAATAGGGGGTACATGGTCTGCAACAGTGCTTAGGTTGGTGGTACGTGTCAAAGTAACATCCACATGGATGGCAGGACCCAAGGTTTCCCAGCAGAACATTGCCCAAAGCATTACATTGCCTCCGCTGGCTTGCCTTCTACTTATAGTGCATCCTGGTGCCGTGTGTTCCCCAGGTAAGCGAGGTAAGGCCGAACAAGGTTCACTTTAAACTGCTTCTATTATATTAATTTGCTTATCTAATGCTTGGCAGACCAAATGCCAAAAAGTGTGATTGTGCTGCTACAACAGTGCCTCAGGAACCATGCAGAAAGTCCCTCACAACCAGCTAACTTATCTTAGCTGAGGATTTTTTTCCAGCTTCCATAGCTCATGAATGTTGCAAAACATGCCAGTCATGAGCCGTCTGTGTTTTTTTCCCTGTGTTGTTCTGGGTAACAGAGTTGCACTGTTCAAGCAGTTTCTACTCTGATGTACTCTACGTCTTGGAGGTGGAGAATTTCAGTCAGTCAGGACTATTTTAAATGTGTTTCTGAAGCCCTGGAAGGCCCCAACTTACTACAGTCTCTGTTGACCTGCCCAGAGGCCACAGAAACCACTTACATCAATATAGAGTCACGTGACAACAGCATCAACACAGACACAATTACTATGTAGATCATTAAAACACTGGCGTCCACTGTTATTGTACTACTTGCATTTTTTCAAAGGTAAAATGTTTAGGCCAGTTACTTTTCATTTAAAATATCTACAAACTAAAATGTATATAAGTAGTTTAGCTATATAGTTATATTTAGTTATACACCAATCAGTCATAACATTAAAACTACCTCCTTGTTTCTACACTCACTGTCCATTTAGAACTTTATAGTTCTACAATTACTGACTGTAGTCCATCTGTTTCTCTGTATGCTTTGTTAGCCTGCTTTCATGTTGTTCTTTAATGGTCAGGAATCTCCCAGGACCACCACAGAGCAGGTATTATTTAGGTGGTGGATGATTCTCAGCACTGCAGTGGCACTGACATGGTGGTGATGCGTTAGTGTGTGTTGTGCTGGTATGAGTGGATCAGACACAGTAGCGCTGAAGAAGTTTTTAAACACCTCACTGTCACTGCTGGACTGAGAATAGTCCACCAACCGAAAATATCCAGTCAAGAGTGCCCCATGGGCAGCGTCCTGTGGCAGCAATAGATGAGCGATCGTCTCTGACTTTACATCTACACGGTGGACCAACTAGGTAGGAGTGTCTAATAGAGTGGTAACAGTATTTAAAAACTCCAGCAGCGCTGCTGTGTCTTATCCACTCACTGCAGTGCTGAGAATGATCCATCACCTAAATAATACCTGCTCTGTAGTGGTCCTGGGAGAGTCCTGACCATTGAAGAACAGCATGAAAGGGGGCTAACAAAGCATGCAGAGTAACAGATGGACTATCGTCAGTAATTGTAGAACTACAAAGTGCTTCTATGAGGTAAGTGGAGCTGATAAAATGGACAGTGAGTGTAGAAACAAGGAGGTGGTTTTAATGTTATGGCTGAAGTAGAAGGAGTAGATTTAGACTTTGTTTGCCTTTTAATAAGTCAGCGCACCTCCACAACCCACACCTTTTGTTTATCTATTACTGGGTAAAGATCAGTCCACATTTCAATTTAGGTCAAGTAAAATGCAGTGGGGTTTTAAAATGTTGAAAAACTGTTAGCCTTGCTTAATACACAGCTTAACGCATCCCCAAAATATTGTTCAGAGCAGTGAATTCTGCCCCTTGAGAAAGATTAACTCCCCTGAACTGAATTGTTTTGGTCGTCATGTGACACATGACATTCATGAACCATGTGATACTAACATGACTGATAGGGCTGTTTATTAAAAGTCTGTTGTTTGGATTGTTTTGGGGTTTTCTTTTAAGTTACCCAAAGTAGCAGCAGAATTTTGGGAAGAGCATGAGTAAAACACATGTTGTGTTCATGGGATCACTAGCACATGCCTCTTAATCATCTCCAAAGGGCAACGTCTGCTGCCTCGTGTGTCAGTCTACGAATCAATGGTAACAATCAAGTTTCTTTGTTCCTCAAACAGCCTGTTTGAGGCTTTTTATATACTGTTTGGAGCTATTTCTGGAGCCAAGACAAAAAAAAAGACAGAGCATAGTGCATACAGTCATGCGTTTAGCTCACAAACACACTAACAACAGCTTAATAACACCAATTATACTCATGCATAATTCTGACATAATTCTTACATTTGTTTCAGTTATAGCCTGCAGAAATCATGTTCAGGCCTCTGAGAAGCTAGTGCAGTACAGTATCATATAAAGTAAGCTATTCTATTTTTTTTATTTTTGCATGTCTCGTTTATTTATAGTGGACAAAAACAACCTGGACACAACCTGGAAAAACACATTTTTAATATAATCATTTATCTAAGATTAAATGTTATGCAACTGGTTGTGCCACCTTAGAAGCAACAACTGCAACCAAATACAGTTATTCACGTAGCTGTGGAGGAACTTTGACTCACTTTTCTTTGCAGAATTGTTTTAATTTGGCCACATTGGTGGACTAATGTAGAATAGAATGGAATTGTCATATACACTGATTAGCCATAACATTTAAACCACCTCCTTGTTCCTACACTCACTGTCCATTTTATCAGCTCCACTTACCATATAGAAGCACTTTGTAGTTCTACAAATACTGACTGTACTCCATCTGTTTCATGCTGTTCTTCAATGGTCAGGACTCTCCCAGGACCACTACAGAGCAGGTATTATTTGGGTGGTGGATCATTCTCAGCACTGCAGTGACAACTGACATGGTGGTGGTGTGTTAGTGTGTGTTGTGCTGGTATGAGTGGATAAGACACAGCAGTGCTGTTGGAGTTTTTAAACACCTCACTTTCACTGCTGGACTGAGAAAAGTCCACCAACCAAAAATTTCCAGCCAACAGCGCCCTGTGGGCAGCGTCCAGTGACCACCGATGATGGTCTAGAAGATGACCAACTCAAACAGCAGCAATAGATGAGCGTTTGTCTTTGACTTTACATCTACAAGGTGGACCAACTAGGTAGGAGTGTCTAATAGAGTGGACAGTGAGTGGACATGGACATGTTTAAAAACTCCAGCAGCGCTGCTGTTTCTGATCCACTCATACCAGCACAACACACACTAACACACCACCACCATGTCATTGTCACTGCAGTGCTGAGAATGATCCACCACCTAAATAATACCTACTATCTAGTGGTCCTGTGGGGGTCCTGACCATTGAAGAACAGCATGAAAGGGAAACAGATAGACTACAGTCAGTAATTGTAGAACTACAAAGTGCTTCTATATGGTAAGTGGAGCTGATAAAATGGACAGTGAGTGTAGAAACAAGGAGGTGGTTTAATGTTATGGCTGATCAGTGTAAAATTATTTCTTTGCATATCCCAGCTAGTTTTGGAAGCTGGGTTCAGAACACAAGGTCAGCCATCGTACAGCGCCCCTGGAGCAAAGAAGGTTAAGGGCTTTGCCCTACCCCCTAGGCTACCACTGTTCCATTGTGGAGTTTCCATTGGGCTTTGGATCGCCATCTTACTGCATAGCCGAATCGCACTTAAGCTAATTCAGGTTGTAAAGCAGCAAACATTCCCATATGATCACACTACTACAAATCTGTTTTATTGTTGATATGATCTTGTTATTGTAGAACTTTTTGTTTGTTGTACATCAGATGTAATGGGACACACAGGAGTCCCTGTAGGGCGGAAAATACCAGTTTAACCTGATCGATTGTGAAGACCTGGTGGCCTACTTCGCATTGCTTACTCAAATAATGTGTGTATTTAATATGTATCTTCAATCAACTTTAACCTATTCTCCTTATGTTTTTTGTGTACATACGTTCGTTGTGACGAAACGGGACTGTTTAAAGATTTAAGTGCCTATTTCCTGTAAACAAATCCAAAATCTCTTTCTACAATTTAACAAGAACAGCAAACAACCCAAAGCGATGGCATATGTCATGGAAGAACGTTGAAGAACGTGATGCCAGGGCGGTAAAGTGTTCCCATAGGACCCATGTTGACCCAAACAATGAAATACACAGTCACAATAAAGCCATCATGGAACGCCAAGTATGGAGCATGGTGAGTGTCATGCATCAGTGATAACTCGTGTCAGCGTCTGGTTGCATGGCAACAAGCGACCAGGTCAAAGCTATCATTTCACTTTTGTAGACAGTTACCCAGGGTGAATGACAATACCAAAACACACAGATTACACATAAACTAAACTAGAACTAGATTGTTGTATACACAGCGGGGTTGTCATGAAATATTTTGGAAAAATAAACAAGTAGGTCGGCACTGGTCATTATAAAAAATCTGATCATTACATTTTACTACAAGGGAGGACAAACTAATAAAACATGTAACAGTGTATTACTAGGAGCGTATATTGAGTAGGGACAACCTTTGCCACAAGAATCCTCAATTATTCTTGCTTGAAGCATTTTAAAAAGAAAATATTAATAGAATGAATAAGGGGGAGATCAGATTTGCAGTCTTTACTCCAAAGGTTTCCATAAAGGTTTATTTTTTTGATGATTAGGGAGGCAATTTAAATCATTGGACTTCCTGGTGCTTATGAAATATTTCTTGAATAGTTTTCACAGTTTGTACAAGAGCCATTCTGGACTATAAAACTTCAAAAGTTGACCTTTTCTATTGCTTAAAGGTCAGTTTTTGCACCATTTTATGCTTCTTGCTTAGGTATATAGTAAAGGTTTTTTTTTTTATTGGAGTCCACCAATAATTCCACATTTGAGAAGATTTGCTGTACAGTTTACACCGATCCTTGTTTCTACACACACTGTCCATGTTATCAGCTCTACTTACCGTATAGAAGCACTTTGTAGTTCTACAATTACTGACTGTAGTCCATCTGTTTCTCTGCATGCTTTGTTAGCCCCCTTTCATGCTGTTCTTCAATGGTCAGGACCCCCACAGGACCACTACAGAGCAGGTTTTATTTGGGTGGTGGATCATTCTCAGCACTGCACTGACATGGTGGTGGTGTGTTAGTGTGTGTTGTGCTGGTATGAGTGGATCAGACACAGCAGCGCTGATGGAGTTTTTAAACACCTCACTGTCACAGCTGGACTGAGAATAGTCCACCAACTAAAAATATCCAGCCAACAGCGCCCCGTGGGCAGTGTCCTGTGACCACTGATGAAGGTCTAGAAGATGACCAACTCAAACAGCAGCAATAGATGAGCGATCGTCTCTGACTTTACATCTACAAAGTGGACCAACTAGGTAGGAGTGTCCAATAGAGTGGACAGTGAGTGTACAACACACACTAACACACCACCACCATGTCATTGTCACTGCAGTGCTGAGAATGATCCACCACCTAAATAATACCTGCTCTGTGGTGGTCCTGTGGGGGTCCTGACCATTGAAGAACAGGGTGAAAGCAGGTTAAAAAGATATGTAGAGAAATAGATGGACTACAGTCAGTGATTGTAGAACTACAAAGTGCTCCTATATGGTAAGTAGAGCTGATCAAATGAACAGTTAGTGTAGAAAGAAGGAGGTGGTTTTAATGTTCTGGCTGATCAGTGTATATTAAGACTGGATCATAGAGTTACTCATGTTTGACCTGCATTATAGATTGTTGACTGTAATACTGTTTGCTGAACTGTTCTGAAATCACAATCAAGAATTACCTTGGCCCAAAGGTGCCATGGCCAGTCCACAGACAAGAGTACAACTGGGCCTAATCAACCATAGCAGCATGAGCCAATCGCAGATCTGTGGCATCAACTATACAAAATAGGGCAATTAGCACTCTCCTCTAAGTATGTTCAGCTGCCAAATAAATCTGCATTAGCATCAGTTTAAAAAGGTGAGTGGCTTTACAGGTTTCAGAGGATCCTGTTTTACACCATATCCCATATGTTAGTAGGTGTCATTCAGTGGGAAGGATTCAACTAGCGGTGCACAGTTGTGAACATGAACAGCATTGTGGCATAGTAGCTAGTGTGGGTAATGCACAACTCCAGGTTCTACCAAAACATACTACAGATGCCCACTATTTGTATGTAAGTAGTAAGTAAAAGTGTTTAAAACCCTTAGTTTTTGTCCTTACTGCAATCCATCTGACCTGGGACACTTGCTAAAATAAACTCATATGCATCCAAGGCCGTAATCACAATATATATTGGGGGACATGTCTCGCCCAATATACAGATACACAGACTAGACATAACATTATGACCACTGACAGGGGAAGTGAATAACACTGATTATCTCTTCATCACCTGTTAGTGGGTGGGATATATTAGGCAGCAAGTGATCATTTTATCCTCAAATTTGATGTCTTAGAATCAGGAAAAATGGAAGAGCGTAAGGATTTGAGCGAGTTTGACAAGGGCCAAATTGTGATGGCTAAACGACTGGGTCAGAGCATCTCCAAAACTGCAGCTCTTGTAGGGTGTTCCCAGTCTGCAGTGGTCAGTATCTATCAAAAGTGGTCCAAGGAAGGAACAGTGGTAAACCGGCGACAGGGTCATGGGCAGCCAAGGCTCATTGATGCACATGGGGATTGAAGGCTGGCCCGTGTGATCCGATCCAACAGACGAGCTACTGTAGCTCAGATTGCTGAAGAAGTTAATGCTGGTTCTGATAGAAAGGTGTCAGAATACACAGTGCATCACAGTTGTAGGGCTGTTTTAATGTTATGCCTGATCGGTGTATATTGCACCAAATTAAACGAATAAATAACTGTTGTGCGAAGAGGCAAACAGCAGCAGTCTGTGTATAGGTACAAAAATGCAAAGAGTGTTATTGTAAAAGACAGAAAAGATGTGTGATTAGTGAAGTTAGGTGAGTAGCATAAGTGTAAAGATTCAACAAGGTTCATGAGGTGAGATGGGGATGTAAAGCCCATATTTATTACCAGTCTGGCTGCCTGTTGGTAGAAACTGTTTGTCAGTCTTTTTGTGCTGGCCTTAACACTTCTGTAGTGTTTGCCTGACGGCAGAAGAGAGAAGAGAGAGGTGTTTTGGGGGTGTGTGCTGTCCAGTGAGTGCAGGGAGGGACGTTCCAGAAATCAGCTGTGCAGTTTTTAATCACACGCTGGAGTGTCTTCCTTTCCTGTGGAGTGCAGTTTCAACAGTACTTCTGTAGAAGTTGCTGAGAATTTGCTAAGAATTTTGGTCGACATACCTCTCTGTTGGGACTTTTTGACTTTGTGGGACCAGGTCAGATCCTCGCTGATGTGCACACCGAGGAATGTGAAGGTTTTCACCCTTTCCACCCTCTCCATAATCCAATTTAATCCATAAAAATGAATTAATCTTATTTTATTTAATTGTGAGTATAGTCTACAGCCACAAAAAAGCACACAATGTACACCAAACAAAAATCCACAGTTCCAGTTCTCCAATTTACTTCAAGACCTGGTATTTAGGGTAGCAGAAACCTGCCCATGAAACACTCCCATGTATAAGTTTTTCCTATACATCAGAATCACTATAGGAAAAGTCTGTTTAAAACAAGGAACGAACCAACATCTGGATAGTGGAAAGTGTCTGGAAGCAAAACGTCAGTGAAGAGAGAATCCCTTATGGTAGATCTGAAGCAGACAGGGTAAGTGTGTTGTGTGTTTGTGTGTATGTGTGTGTGTGTGTGTGTGTGTGTGTGTGTGTGTGTGTGTGTGTGTGAGAGTGGTGTGCTAGCAGATATGTGATACTGCCACACACTGTTTTGTTGACCTATCCAACAGTAACAGGCTAGGGAGGTGAACATGATGCCTGAAGGGAATAACCTTACTGTACACAAATACAAGTGCACTGTTTACATGGTAGCTATGCACGTCTGAGCAAACTGTTACCCAGAACACAACATGTTTAATGTTAAAGCTGCATCCATAGAAATGTTTATTAGTTTATTAGACACTGTTATACAGTAAATAACATAATGCCCATTGTTAGGTATGGTGGAGGAGCTGGGGTTTTTTTAAGTTCTGGACTCCATAAAGTATCTGGAGTTTTGAAAGAAAAATCTGGTTGCCTCTGTCAAGAAGCCAAAACTAGGTTGTATTTGCCCTATAGGTGAATGGGTGTGTGTATGTATGTGTGTCTGCCCTGTGATCGACTGGCGCCCCACCCAGGGTGTTAATGTGTGCCTTGCGCCCGTGCCTTGTTGCCTTGGGATAGGCTCCAGCTTTTTACTGATCTGGCATAACATTATGACCACCTTCCTAATATTGTATTGGTCCCCCTTTTGCTGCCAAAACAGCCCTGACCCATCGAGGCATGGACTCCACTAGATCCGTGAATGTGTGCTGTGGTATCTGGCACCAAGATGTCAGCAGCAGATCCTTTGACTCCTGTAAGTTGTAAGGTGAAGCCTCCATGGATCAGACTTGTTCGTCCAGCACATCCCACAGATGCTCCACAGAACTCCAGCAATCCACAGATGATTGGATTGAGATCTGGGGAATTTGGAGGCTGAATCAACACCTCAAACTTGTTGTTATGCTCCTAACGCCTAGTCTGTTAGCTATGTGCTAAAAATTATACACAGAAAATTGCAGTTATTATGTTATTGCGACTTAAATACATTGATAAATATAATTTAAATCAAAACTAAGATTTTAATTGCTCTGTGCTACACACTGTACGTTAGCTATTTTTAGCTATTAGCTTGCTGGTGTGCTTACATGGCTAGCAATAGCTAAAAGCCAGCATTCCAAATTACATATTGTGTACTACAGCTGAAACAGTAAATGCTTTGGTGTGTTTTAGGGATTTGGTTGGGGGAAACAAACAAACTCTGTGACATTTAGTTACTGTTAAATACATTTTCAAGCTTTTTGATACCGACAACCTGCTTTTGTCGACCTGTGACCAATTGCAGCTAATATAGCAATTAGCTTACTAGCCTGCTAGTATAGGAAGTAAGATTATTTCAGTAAGGGTAGTGATATACAGATGTTTTAAGCAGTTAAATATTGACATTCAAATGTTAATAAAGTTATTCATTCATCTTAAATAACCATTTTATATATTTGTTTGTTTATTGTGTATTTTAACGTCATGTTTTACACTTTGGTTACATTCATGACAGGAAACGGTAGTTACTCATTACACAAGGTTCATCAGGTCACAAGGTTGTATACGTAGAGCTCAGTCATGGACAATTTAGTGTCTCCAATTTACCTCACTTGCATGTCTTTGGACTGTGGGAGGAAACCGGAGCACCGGGAGTAAACCCATGCAGACACAGGGAGAACATGCAAACTCCACACAGAAAGGACCCGGACCGCCCCACCTGGGGATCGAACCCAGGACCTTCTTGCTGTGAGTCGACAGTGCTACCCACTTAGCCACCGTTCCGCCAACCACTTGATATTAATCAGACAGGGCTTGTGTGGGTCTGGAGAAAACACTTGGACAGGGCACCAACCATGATGCCAGGAACCAATGCTTCTTCATTTACTTACAATGAAGAGAAACTAAAAGTAGACAATCAACCATCTTGCATGATGTCTAGAATGTAAGAGGTATCTACAGTATCTGGAAGAAATCAAACCCCCTTCCGGACCGTAACACAATGCCAAGGATTCTAGCCCATGATCTGGGAGCTGTGCAACATCAACACTACCTACTACACCACTAGCTGCATTCCTGTTGCTGTTTTGCCTTCATTGAGAACTTTTTGTTAATATGAGTGTATGGTGAAACATTTATCAAAAACTTTGTCCCTGGCTTTTTTCCCACAGGACTTTTGTTCCTGGCAGTCTGTTTTGACGTGACCCACTGTTCCAGAGAGAACAGCCCATGCAGTCCCCAGCCACTGGCTAAAATCCTGAGGAGGTTCAATGTTGTGCACCAATTTGTACTTGTGTGTAAGTGAAGGGAGAGGAGTGGTAGAACAGAACGTATTGCAAGGACAGCCAGCAAAAGAGATCTTCTGGCTCACAAGATACGGAGAAAATACACATCAGTTCTTCATGAGAAGGTTAGACTGTACTGTCTGTGTCAGGGAAAAAAACAAATTATAGGGGAGTCATTCTTCAAAGGAAAGCTACACTGTGTGCATCAAATTTCATTTTCACTCGAAATCTGAAGTTCTTTATCACATTTAGGAAGAAAAACTAAAAAAAAATGCTGAAGTAAATCATTTAAAAGAATGAAAAACTGAGACACTAAAATGAAGCATGTTTATTTTAATAGCTCAGAACAACTGCTTATTGTGTATGTGTATTATCTAGTGTGCTAACTTTTGATGTATTATGGGATATATACACCGATCAGCCATAGCATTAAAACCACCTCCTTGTTTCTACACTCACTGTCCATTTTATCGGCTTCACTTACCATGTAGAAGCACTTTGTAGTTCTACAATTACTGACTGTAGTCCATCTGTTTCTCTGCATGCTTTGTTAGCCCCTTTTAATGATGTTTTTCAATGGTCAGGTATTATTTTGGTGGTGGATCATTCTCAGCACTGCAGTGACACTGACATGGTGGTGGTGTGTTAGTGTGGATCAGACACAGCAGCGCTGCTGGAGTTTTTAAACACCTCACTTTTATTGCTAGACAGTGAGTAGTCCACCAACCAAAAATATATCCAGCCAACAGCGCCCCGTGAGCAGCGTCCTGTGACCACTGATGAAAGTCTAGAAGATGACCAACTCAAACAGCAGCAATAGATGAGTGATCGTCTCTGACTTTACATCTACAGGGTGGACCAACTAGGTAGGAGTGTCTAATAGAGTGGACAGTGAGTGGACACGGTATTTAAAAACTCCAGCAGCGCTGCTGTGTCTGATCCACTCATACCAGAACAACACACACCAACACACCACCACCATGTCCATCACCTAAATACCTGCTCTGTGGGGGTCCTGACCATTGAAGAACAGTGTAAAAGCAGCTTAAAAAAGTATGGTCCAAGAAGGTGGAAATCAGATGGCGTTAAATTCAGACTACAAGCTCTCTCAGTCTTTCAGACACGACCAATTACACGACCAATTACTACTCCTCACCGTTTTCAACCAAAATATAAAAGTGCAGAAACTTACTGAAGATCCCTCATGTATGTATATATATATATACAGTATATATATATATGCATGCTCCAGGGATGAATGAGGTTTTTGTTTCGAGGTCTTCTTTGTCCATATCCAAACAAAGACACATGCTTCTGTAAGTGTGCACAAGTTCAGTCTGTTTGTTTGTCTGTATACAAGGCATTTAAACAAATTGAACTGGAGATTTAGTCTGTCTGTGGTGACCTTTGTGTAACTGTGCCAATGCTCTCCTGCAACTGTTTATGGCCTGTACACAGCTTAGCAAGGACTTTCTAGCAATGGGTAATTATATTATGCTTTCCAGATGTCTGACACTTTAAAACTTACTTTGGGATTACATCAGCAGTACTGTGAAACAAAGTCCTGGTTTCAGTATATGCAGGCATGGTTCATTGGTAAATTGTTAGCTATACGACTTGTTCTAATCTGGTTTATTTGTAAAAATGTGCAAATCCCAGCTTGTAAGGTAATGATGCTATGCTACTTTTATTAGTACCATGGATGAACTAGAGTTACATTTGATGCATGGATGGCAAAAAATGCAATTGTAATCAAAACTATGAAAAAAAAAATCATAACAAAGTAAAAGTTTCAAAACTTTCAGCCTATCCAGTGCAGTCTTTGCACCAAATCTTCTAAAATCTACCCTGTTGATCACTAAACAAATGATTCCTTCTGGCTGATTAATTTGGGAGTCGCCACAGCGGATCGTTTGTTTGCATATTTGATATAGTACAGTATTTACACTGGCTGCCCCTCCAGGCACTAAGGGTGCACTGATACTGTATGTGTCCCCTTCAATGGCTAGGTTCTTTTTACACCATGTGCCCTCTGTATTTACGTATGTAAGGCAGTTGTAGCCTAGTGGTTAAGGTATTGGACTAGTAATCGAAAGGTCGCTGGTTCAAATCCCACCACTGCCAGGTTGACAATGTTGGGCCCTTGAGCAAGGCCCTTAACCCTCAATTGCTTAGACAATATACTGTCACAGTAATGTAAGTCACTTTGGATAAAAGCGTCTGCTAAATGCCGAAAATGTAAATGTAAAATGTATTTGCGAGCCAAGCCCAGGATTCAAACCCCTTTAACTCTAAAAACTGGCACTAAAGATACCAGCAGCTCTAATCCAGAAGGACTGGTCCCAGTTGAAATGGCCTGTAACTGCCTTTGGGCTGCAATGAATCTTCCTACCAAGGGTAAAAAGGTTTTGCTGTAAAACATAAATTGGCGCCGCTCAGGTGGCGCAGCGGTAAAACACATTGTATCGAATCTCAGCTGTGCCTGCCGGCTGGGCTGAGCAGCCACATGAACAACGATTGGCCTGTTGTTCAGATAGGGGTGGGATATTAAAAAGCCGGTCTCTCTCTCGGATATGGTCTCTCTCATAACTAATGCAATTATGACCTCTGCTGGCTGATTGACGGCGCATGCACAGAGACGGGAAAAGAGTGCTCTCAGGGTGTGTCTCTCCATACACAGTGCTGATTCGCATTGCACTCGTCAAAGTGTGACAAAATGCATACGGCTGCTGCCCACGTGTCGGAGGGGGCGTGGGTTAGCTTCGTTCTTCTCAATCAGTGTGGGGATCCTCATTGGTGGAGAGGAAGCATGACGGGCAATCGGGCAATTGGACGCGCTAAAAGTCGGGAGAAAAAGGGAGAAAATGCATAAACAAAATATATATTTTTTAAAACATAAATTGACTGTGTCTTGTATAAACCAATCAATTATCTAATGAAATGCACTTCCACTGGGGTCTTGTAATGACCTAGCAGACCATGTGGAGTCAATGTGCTTTATTTTTTACGATCTATTCTTGTTCTTGCTAAAACAACCAAACGAAACTTGAAGACTAGACCACCAGATCAGTCTGAGATTGGCGGTTAAGTGCGAGTTATGATAGCGGCGTCTGATAACCCTGCTCTGCAGATTTTCCCAGCAGGGAGTCTGGAGTCGGTAGCATCAGGAGATTAACACGACTGGCCTAATTATTCAGACCTCCTGCTGGGACGCACAATGGCAGCTGTGAGTAACTGTACCCGTGAAGAAAACCATTATTAGAAATTGGACAGCTGGTCCAATATTGCTACACCCCTAGACCTTCATTACAAATTGAGCAAGCTGTCAAAGACTGATGTAGATTAGCCTGTTGACCCAAAAATCCACTTGTATAATAAAACGAATTATCTTGTATGTAGAACAGTGTAGGTGTATATGGAAACTACCTTCATTTACTATTTACAACCCCAAATCAGAAAAAGTTGGGACAGTATGGAAAATGCAAAAAAAATAAAAATGCCTTACAGTTCCATACATTTACTTTGACTTTTATTTGATTGCAGACAGTTTGAACCCAAGATTTCAAGTTTTGTCTGCTCAACTTCATTTCATTTGTTAATATACCTTCAATCCTGCATTTCAGGCCTGCAACACATTCCAAAAAAAGTTGGGACAGGGCAATTTAGGGCTAGTAATGAGGTGAAAAAACTAAATAATGATGTGATGTCAACAGGTGACTGTAATCATGGTTTGGTACAAAAGCAGCATCCAGGAACATCTTTGATGTTCAAAGATGATCAGAGGATCTCCAGTTTGTCCATAAATGTGTGAGAAAATTATTGAAATGTTTAAAAACAATGAACCTCAATGAAAGATTGGAAGGGATTTCTCCCTCTACAGTGCATAACATCATTAAATGATTCAAGGAATCAGGAGGAATTTCAGTGCGTAAAGGGCAAGGGTGCAATCTTCGATTTCTTAGACACTCAACAATAGCTGATACAACCACATGGGCAAAGGATTACTTTGGCAAACCTTTGTCAAGCACTGCAATATGGAGCTATGTGCACAAATGCCACTTAAAATTTAACTGTGCAAAAAAGAAGCTTTATGTTAACCATGTATAGAAGTGGCGTCGACTTCCCTGGGCTTGGAGGCATCTAGGATGGACCATCACACAGTGGAAATGTGTATTGTTTGGTCTTTTTTGGGTACTTGATTGGCCTGCCTGCAGTCCTGACCTGTCTCCATTTGATAATTGCAACAACAACAACCCCGTACTGTTGCACATCTTAAGACGTGTTAGCAGGAAGAATGGGACTAAATAAAAGCTGAAACACTAAATCACTTGGTCTCCTCGGTGCCAAAACGTCTTAAGTGTGGTGAAAAGGAATAGCAACATTACAAAGTGGTAAATGCTTTACTGTTCCAACTTCTTTGGAATGTGTTGCAGGCCTGAAATGCAGGAATGGATGTTTATTAATAAATGAAATGAAGTTGAGCAGATAAAACATGAAATATCTCAGATTCATCCTGTCTGCAATCAAATAAAAGTCAAAGTAAATGTAAGAAACTCTGTGTTTCCAGCAAATTTGAACTAATGTCATTCATTATATTGGTAAAAGGATCTGGATTGTGGATATGCAGGACCCTGGGAAATGCTAAAAGATCCTTAACAGATCACAACAACAGCAGAAATGCAGATAATTATATCACATGACACAAACAGCTCATCTATAAAGCATGATGTAGTAAGTAGAGACAGTTTATCACTAAATATGTCTCTCATCTGAAAATAATTATCTGTACTAGTTGGTACAGGCCCTAAATCAGATAAATAAAGCACACGAAGATCCTGAACACAGTGCCTACAGTCTGCAGGAAGATTGCGGCCCATGCTTCACACCACATAGAGGCTGTGTTCGAAAACCTAGGGAGCTGCCTTGCTGTCTTACTGTCTACATAGGCAGCTGCCTCAGTAGAGAGGATTCTAATAAGTCACTGTCTTATAAGGCAGGTTATTCGAACGCACTACTTAGACAGCGATTCCATCGGGTTTCGCGTTCAGCATTTAGCATCTTGCCATTAAAACCAATAAACTGAGGTAGCACAGCACGCTAACGTCAATATAACATCTTCCTTCATGTACCGATAACAGTTAAATTTCCTGACAAGCCCGAACTTGCAAATAAAAACACTCGGTACAAGTTTATACAAGTTAAAAATCAGTAATATTTTATTTACGTTTGATATATCTCTATTCGTTTTTCCGCCCCGTTTTCTGTGAGAGAAGAGCGCCCGACCCGCAATGAATGCTGGGATTGCCTTGATCACTAAGGCAGCGTCGGATGCTCACTCGTTCTTGAGCCAAAATAACATTGAAATATTAAGATGCCTCAGAAGTGAGGATATCAAGGCATCTAGGATTTCGAACAGCCTCCTTCTCGGGAGCGCGCACAGGATGACGTAAAATGCTGTCTATGTAGAGAGATCGCTAGCTTTTCGAACACACCCAACGTGTTTCCTGGTAAAAAGAAAAAATAGCTCAATTCTCTGTTTCAGGAAGCCTCTATGCCTGACAGTCTATGCTGCTTTGCTTCAGAAGAACTGCTAATGATTCCAAGAATTGGCCAAGTGGTCTTAAGCATTAGGGTGTACAGATGTGCAGCTTACTATCATTTGTTACAGATGCATGTAAATGCCCTGCTAAAAAGCATATAGAGTTTAGCACCAGCTTTACGTAGTGATGCACGTGGTTGTAACATGCCTACGCTCTTTTCGCATACACTGTGTTCATCTTTGCATTTACTGCACATTTTACATACTTTCTAACATTAAAACCACCTCCTTGTTTCTACACTCACTGTCCATTTTATCAGCTCCACTTACCATATAGAAGTTCTACAATTACTGACTGTAGTCTATTTGTTTCTCTGCATGCTTTGTTAGCCCACTTTCATGCTGTTCTTCAATGGTCAGAACCCCCACAGGACCACCACAGAGCAGATATTATTTAGGTGGTGGATCATTCTCAGCACTGCAGTGACACTGACATGGTGGTGGTGTGTTAGTATGTGTTGTGCTGGTATGAGTGGATCAGACACAGCAGCGCTGCTGGAGTTTTAAAATACCGTGTCCACTCACTGTCCACTCTATTAGACACTCCTACCTAGTTTGTCCACCTTGTAGATGTAAAGTCAGAGACGATCGCTCATCTATTGCTGCTGTTTGAGTTGGTCATCTTCTAGACCTTCATCAATGGTCACAGGACGCTGCCCATGAGGCGCTGTTGGCTGGATGTTTTTGGTTGGTGGACTACTCTCAGTCCAGCAGTGATTGTGAGGTGTTTAAAAACTCCATCAGTGCTGCTGTGTCTTAACCACTCATACCAGCACAACACACACTAACACACCACCACCATGTCAGTGTCACTGCAGTGCTGAGAATGTTCCACTACCCAAATAATACCTGCACTGTGGTGGTCATGTGGGGGTCCTGACCATTGAAGAACAGGGTGACAGCAGGTTAAAAAGATATGCAGAGAAACAGATGGACTACAGTCAGTAATTGTAGAACTACAAAGTGCTTCTATATGGTAAGTGGAGCTGATAAAATGGACATTGAGTGTAGAAACAAGGAGGTGGTTTTAATGTTGTGGCTGATCTGTATATACAGTATATGGAAACCTAATTCATTGGGGAGGGTGGGGTCCTGCCATTGTAAAACATTCCTGCCAAATCAACAACTGGGAACACTGACTGATCCCAACAATACACAAAGTAGCTAATAGGATTTTGACGTCATGTTTTACACACTTTGGTTACATTCATGATAGGACAGGTTCATCAGTTCAACTTTAATATTGTCACGAATCAAGCCTCCTTGTGCTCCTGGAGCAATGTTTACATGCCACGCCCCTCTCTCCAGAAGCACATGTTGGAGAAGGTTTGTTTAGGCTGTCAAGCCTATGCCTCCTCTCTTCTGATTGGACTGAAGCCAATGTACCACAGCTGCTCCTCATTTTAAGTGAAATGCTGAAAGTATTTAAGGGAGCAGCTGTGGGTCATTCACGGGAGGCTATTTTGACTTCTCGTGATTTTGGTTTGGTGCTCATGGTCTTGTTAGTTCATGTTCAGAAATCTTGTTAAGTGTTAGTCTTGTTCATGTGCTTTATTAGCAAGTGTTAGCATTAGCACATGTTTCCTGTTTCATGTGTTTAGCTTAGCAGTTTGGTTAGCAGTTAGTGTAGCATTTATTTTAGTTTTAGAATTGGTCATGTTTGTTTAGAAAAGCATTAGCGGTTAGCTTAGCATTTAGCTTAGTTTTTGTGTTCGTGTTAGTATGTCTTGTCTTGTGTACCTTTGTCTTGCTGTTATTAAATTCTTTGTCAAAACATCTCCGCATGTGTGTCCGCCCTCTCGTCTTGTCTAGCCCAATATGTTACAAATGTTAAATGTTAGTCAGTCATGGGCAATTTCTGTATCTCCAATTCACTACACTTGCATGTCTTTGGACTGTGGGAGGAAACCCACACAGACACGGGAAGAACATGCAAACTCCACATAGAAACCCAGACCGTTCCACCTGGGAATCAAACCCAGGACCTTCTTGCTGTGAGGTGACCATGCTACCCACTGAACCACCCTGCTGCCCCCATTGAGGGGGATGTCAGAGAACACTAGTGAACATGATCCTATTTTGCATTTTATTAATCTAATACACATTTTTCACTGTCTAATGGCCCTATTGGTTGAACAGCAAGCACTATTTCTGGAGAAAAACAGGTTGTACATATACCAGGCTAATAGTCAAAGTCAAGTCAAGTCAAAGTTGCTTTATTGTCAAAACTGCAATATGTACAGGACATACAGAGGATTGAAATTGTGTTACTCTCTGACCCATGGTGCAACATAAAACATTAATTAACAATAACCTAGAATAAAAGAATATAAAATAGAATAAGGATAAACACTCTCTGAAGCGCAATATATATATACACACTGACACAAATATGAAAATATAGAAGTAAAAATTACCACTAGAAGAATTTTAAAAATAGAAGTCCCAATATAAAAACACTAAAGTGTTTAATAGCATACATATTGTAAAACTTTAGGGTGGCAGCATCATTCTATGTGGATGCTTTTTGGTGGCAGTTACAGAGGGACTTATAAGAATTAAGGAATGGATGAATGCAGCCTTGTAAAAAAAAAAAGTACATGCAAACCTAGATTGGGGTAACAACCTAAAGCATAGATTCAAAAAAAAAAAAAAAAAACATTTTTCCCCCTTGGGTAAAACTAGAAATTTTAGTCAAAAATATGCATATACACTGATCAGACATAACATTAAAACCACCTTCCTGTTTCTTTTATCAGCTCCACTTACCATATAGGAGCACTTTGTAGTTCTACAATTACTGACTGTAGTCCATCTGCTTCTCTGCATGCTTTGTTAGCCCATTTTCATGCTGTTCTTCAATGGTCAGGACCAATAGGTATTATTTGGGTGCTGGATCATTCTCAGCACTGCAGTGACACTGACATGGTGGTGGTGTGTAAGTGTGTGTTGTGCTGGTATGAATGGACAGCCTAAAGCATAGATCCAAAACAACAAAAAAACATTTTATGAATGAATATGTGTGTACAAAGTCATGTGAATGTTCAATACACTTTAAACTCACATGCACCTCAGAAAACAGACAGAAATGTGAGCAAGCTGCCACTTAGCTCCATGTGGCCATTGAAAAAAAGGATGTTGTGTGGCCTGGTAATGAGGCCCATGGCAGAGTCGCCGACATTTGTTAAGAGGGAGGGAGGAAAACAGACCCTGGGGTCTGAGAACAGACCACCAGCTTCTGAAAAGACACCGACCCCTCCGGTTCACAGTTCGGTGTCAACTCCACCTATTTGTCATTGAGATTTGACGAGTCCCTCCTAATGTGGCCCGGTGACTTACAGGACTGTTTGCGGTCAGAGAAACTTGCCACCTGGGATCTGGAGGAAGGAAAAAGATGACATTCCTTTGCAGGAACCATAGATAAGATAAAACCTATTCTAGGTAGCACTGTGCACAGAAGCTACAGGGTAAATGCTGTAGATATTTTTAGGGTGTGAGTGTGTTTTAAATGGGTGGAGATTAAAAAAGACTTGGAAAATGAATTATTCAGACTTTTTAAGATTCATAGCCATGGCTTTTCCTTATCAGTGGATTGGTGTTGCTGGTGTACAGAAAACATTGCATTGCATAGTGGAAAAGGTGTGTGGAAACTGGTGTAATATTTGATCAAATATGGAAGCTGATAAAGCATGGATTTCCATACTGCCTGTTCTCACAGAATTTCCTAGAAAACATGTCATTGACCTCTGTGATGGAGTCCATGGTCCGAAACGATCTCCACAACCATTGGGAGGTGCGCAGCACTGAGATCTGAATCAGGAAGGGCATCCAATGTAAAAACTGTGCCAGGTATGCAGTCCAGATATGCCGTGGCAACCCCTCAATCACAGGAGAAGCAGAAAGCATATTAATAAAAACAAATTTGTTTATGTACATATACCGTACATTATAATATAAATCGATGAGGCATAACATTATGCCTAATATTCCTAATATTGTGTTGGTCCCCTTTTTGCTGCCAAAACAGCCCTGACCCGTCGAGGCATGGACTCCACTAGACCCCTGAAGGTGTGCTGTGGTATCTGGCATCAAGATGTCATCAGCAGATCCTTTGACTCCTGTAAGTTGTGAGGTGGGGCCTCCATGGATCGGACCGGTTTGTCCAGCACATCCCACAGATGCTCAATTGGATTGAGATCTGGGGAATTTGGAGGCCAAGTCAACAGCTCAAACTCGTTGTTGTGCTCCACAAACCATTCCTGAAGCATTTTTGCTCTGTGGCAGGGCGCATTATCCTGCTGAAAGAGGCCACAGCCATCAGGTTTCCATGAAAGGGTGTACATGGTCTGCAACGATGCTTAGGTAGGTGGTACGTGTCAAAGTAACATCCACATGGATGGCAGGACCCAAGGTTTCCCAGCAGAACATTGCCCAAAGCATCACACTGCCTCAGCCGGCTTGCCTTCTTCCCATAGTGCATCCTGGTGTCATGTGTTCCTCAGGTCAGTGGCCGTCCACGTGGTGTAAAAGAAAACGTGATTCATCATGTCTATTGCTCCGTGGTCCAGTTCCGATGCTTACATGCCCATTGTTGGCGCTTTCAGTTGTGGACAGGGGTCAACATGGGCACCCTGACTGGTCTGTGGCTATGCAGCTCTATATGCAACAATATATATATCACATAAATTGAATAAATAAAAAGCAGTGTATGACATGCTATTTTTCGGTTGTATCTTGCCTAAGGTTTCCATATTTGCACATAAAAACAATCACCCTTTCAAAAGCAGCCATAGCAACACTGATGGGGCTCACACACACTCATTTCATAAACACTCCTTCACATGGTTTCTATTGTAAAATGCCCCTAGGTATATGTAGATAAATCTGTGGTGCCATATTTTCATGCCTCTAAAGTGGACCATACCATTTCTTATCTCGTCCGCCTGCCTTTACTTCCATTATTGGTCTCGTTGTCATTAAGTCTGCAGTTGCACAAGACAGAGAAGACGCTGTATGTTAATGTAATTTGCAGCTATATTGCTTGTTTAATACACATTATTGCTTTATGCGTTTCTGAATTAGATTGTATCAAGTACATATTGATGATCATCTAGTTTATACGTTTGGCCTGAAGCTACAGTTTAGGTCACTAATGACCCCCCTTCCCAAACTGTTGGTTCCCAAGTATTAATTAGTAGACCCCCCCCCCATCCCCCCTGTAATTTAAACCATGTTTCTACAATCTGTGTACAAAACAATCAGTACTATGTACTAAAGAAGAGTTCAGCTGTCAGAATGACATTGTGCACTCGTCTGTATGTGCGCCGTCTCTTTAATATGCAATGTCGCTCTGACCGGAGACACTTCTCTGTTACACCAGTCCACTCGTGTTTCCTGTCACACACACAAAACACGGTGTTTGGTATTTTCTCAGAACTAAATAAAAAGCAGTATTTGACATGCCCTTTTTTTGGGAGGGGGTGTGGTTGTATCCTGCTTAATGTCTTAGCTGCACTGAAGGGCTTTTCAGAGGGGCTCCAGTTCCCTCCTACATTCTATAAACACTCCAGTTGGTGGATTCCTGTTGTTAAATGATTCTAGGTATATGTAGATGAATCTGTAGTGCCATGTCCAGTGTGTATACCCGCCAGATCCGTTTTCAGATGACCTTGACATTGACTTGTTTACCAGCAGGTGGTTATATATTTTTAAAAAAACACTAAACCAATAACAAAACATGAGCAAGCTGGTAAAATAATGGAGATGTGCCTCCACAGGTATGACTAAAATAGCTGTTAGCTACATTTCTCTTTCTGCAATGATCTCAGTGATGTACTTGTGAAATCTGATGCTGTTTATGTACTGATGATCTGTCCTAATGATTCTGCTTCAACATTCACTGATCAGCCATAACATTAAAACCACCTCCTTGTTTCCATTTTATCAGCTCCACTTACCATATAGAAGCACTTTGTAGTTCTACAATTACTGACTGTAGTCCATCTGTTCTTCAATGGTACACACCACCATGTCAGTGTCACTGCAGTGCTGAGAATGATCCACCACCCAAATAATACCTGCTCTGTGGGGGTCCTGACCATTGAAGAACAGCATGAAAGGGGGCTAACAAAGCATGCAGAGAAACAGATGGACTACAGTCAGTAATTGTAGAACTACAAAGTGCTTCAATATGGTAAGTGGAGCTGATAAAATGGACAGTGAGTGTAGAAACAAGGAGGTGGTTTTAATGTTATGGCTGATTGGTGTATCTACAAATCATTGTCCTGCTGCATAACCAATTATAACTCAGCTTCAGCTTCTGGACATATAACATTACAGTTGCAGTTTTGGAGATGCTCTGACCCAGTCGTCTAGACGTCACAATTTGGCTCTTGTCAAACTTGCTCAAATCTCTTGCTGCCTAATATATCCCACATACTAACAGGTGCCATGATGAACAGATAATCAGTGTTATTCACTTCACCTGTCACTGGTCATAATGTTATGCCTAGTCGGTGTAAGTTTAACAAGCATGTATGGATGATAGTGATGTGTAGGCCTTTTGGTGTATCACGGTCCAAAAATGAACATCTTGCAACAAATCAATAAATAAAAGCCTCATGTGATACCGCAGATGTTGCAAAGTGCCTGTAATTAGGTTTCAGCACTGATAGCCGAACTTGGCGACCAGCCATCAAGTTAGAGCAAGTGAAGGCCATCTGGAGAGCAAAAACAACCATGTCAAGGGCTTCTCTTTTTCATGAAGTCATCCTATTACTCATCCTCTCATGACCAGTGGCTCTCTGACCTTGCTGTTGACTTCTCTCCGATGACCCGCTCCCCCCTCACGGCGGCTGTAATCACAGCAGAGGCGTGTGGCGTGACAGGGAATTCCCTTCATACGTTAGACAGAGAGGGTCTTTCATTTGCAGACCATGACCATAAAAGGCAGTCATGCTCTTTTGAGGCAAATGGGACGAACAATAAAATGTTGCCGAGCAACCTTGTGCGAAGACAATTAAGTCAGTTTAGAAGCCGGGCTGAGGTCATGTGTTTGTACACAAAGCACCTAATAACTGTAATCCCCTCCCGAAGCTGGCAGCCGGCCACTTTTTTCCAGCACTGAGATCAGCTCCGTGAAACATAGTGACATCACCAAGAAGAGCAAGAGAGTGCAATCTAACAAACACACACTCGCACAGAAAGACACACTCGTGCTTCCTTCTTAGCTCCTGATTTCCTGGAAAAGTCAGAGCCCCTTGCTGGAAATGCAGAAGAAGCCAAGCCACAGTAAGAAGTGTGCATAAGAAGCACTGATGAACTCATGTGATAGATGAGCAAGCACATGAGCTCACTATAACGCAATCCTGTCTCTGATTGGATGGCGGGAATAAGCCGACAGCCTGAACTGACTAATCAGATTGAAGAATAGGAATAGGCAGAGCATGAGTAAGATGTGCTCATCTGACGTATCTGGGTCTCTCGGGTTGCTCACACCAGATTCTCGGTGACCACTCTCACAAATGCATGCTCACACTGCAGCACTGTATGCCTGTCCTGTACCTGTGCCTATCAAAATGAAGACAGTAAAGTTTAACCAAGTTCTGATTCTTGATTAAAATGAAGCCTGGATGTATTTTTTCATGTACAGTTGTACCTTGTAACTCAACGTCCCTGAAACTCGAAATCGGCGCCCTTCATCAAGAAATTTGTACCCTTAAATTCGACGTGTCACTTTGTTCAGTGCTCGGCTTGAGCGGTGCAGTGAAATGTCATCAAAGTGTGAATATGAGACAAATCTGCATTTGTGTTGAATAACAGTATTTTAGTACAATAAGTCACGTTAAGCTTGGTGAACCGCCACACTCCATAGGAAATAATGTGAATGTGCACTTACTGAACTCACTAAGGAATACAGTATTCCAAGATCAAGCATCTCCATGATTAAGAAAGAAACAATGAAGAAGTAAAGATAAATTGCAGGTTTTATTGTATTATAATATTGATTTTAACTATTTTGTTATTGTATTTCAGTGTTTTTATATTTTATTTGTGCTATTTTCAGTGTATAAGTGTCAAAAACAACCCTAGCCAACCCTAGCCTAAACAACATTAGCCTAAAATATATGCAGTTCCACAGGACCACAGAACACATTAACAGGTTTCCCATACATCCTTGTGGGAAAAAATAGCTTAAAACTCAATGCCTTTTAAACTCGACGCCATTCCCAGAACCAATTGACGTCAAGTTTCAAGGTACCACTGTACAAATATTCTCTCTTGATTAGGAACATCAAACCAATATTGGGTAGCAAATGTTCTGTTAAGATTTCGGTCCATGCTGTTGTTTGTTCTCCCATCCTACTACATCCCAAAAAACTTTGGATTCAGATCAGGTGACTGATGAGGCCATTAAGTATACTGAACTAAATATCGTGCTCATTAAACTGTTTTGATTATGCATAAGATATGTACAAGCATTTCAAAATATATTTTATGTGTTAACAGATTGCCTCAACGTTTACATAATCATTACAGAAATCCAATCTGAGGCTGAAGTTCATGCAGATGCTGCAGACCTGTGACTAAACTACAATCATCTAGATCCAGATGTTCTGTCCTTTAAATGACTTAAACTCTGCTTTAACAAATTTCATAGTACCTGTGATGACCAACCAGAACATGTTTCAGTCATGCGATCATTAGCATAATCCAATCTGAGGCTGTGATACAGTGCATGAGCTCATATAGATGCTGTGGTCATGTGGCTGTGCACTCTCCTATTTGCAGATAGATTAATTAAAGATGCCATCATTGATTCATCATAGTCTGTTTTACCACCACTTTATCCTATTTAGGGTCACAGTGGGACGGATTCACCGGGCGGCCTGTCCACACAAACTCACACCACGAGTAAGAGAGTGAATATACCGAAACAAAATTAAATTCTACATCTTTATTGCACACTTCGTCTAATATGGTACTGGTTTTTTTTTTTTTGCTGCTGCTGCATTGTTTATTCAGTATTGTTTATATATTTATATATGTGTTTCTTTTTCTATGATCTAATTAGATGTATATATGTTGACACCTGCACCAAGAGAAATTCATTAATGACTTTTCTAGGCCATTTCTGCAACCAAAAAAGTTTGATAGTATTTTGGCCGATTAAAATGACATATTCAGGCCTTCGAAGATTAACTTCTTGCATGGTAACCTCACTCAATTGTATGTTGTGTTGGATGAAAGGATCTTCCCTATAAATTGGTGCAGTGCTTTAGAAGCAGAATTGAACATCTAGGCCACATAAAGGCTGACCATAAATAAAACATTTGAGAGGCTGCTTTCAAATTCATGCAACTCTGTTTAATGTGGTGGAGCTTATTCGGGTGTGTGTTAATATCCCGAAAGCAGGGCTGACTGTGGTCTGCTTTTTTTATTCTAAATGCCAGGGTTGAACCAGGACACACAGGCAAGAAACTTGTATAGTAAAGCTACATGATGTACAGTCCAGCATGTTATCCATGCTAACTACACCAGTGCTTCTTTTATTATGATATTAATATTGCATTAAAAGGCAGTTTTAATTAGGTCCATTAGCATCTCTGGTGTGATGGACTTACTGGCTCAAATTTATTTAAAGCCACTGTGCCGCCCAACAATTAAGACACAGTTGTAGGGCAGTTGTAGCCTAGAGTTTAAGGTACTGGACTAGTAATCAAAAAGTCACTGGTTCAAGCCCCACCATTGCCAGGTTGAAGCTGTTGTGCCCTTGAGCAAGGCCCTTAATCCTCAATTGCTCACACTGTATACCGTCACTACTGTAAGTCGCTTTGGATAAAGGCGTCTGCTAAATGCCAAAAATGTAAATGTAAGACACCTCATTAGTAAATACTTTACAAAAAGGATCTGAAGTAAACATTATTTTCTAATGGTCACTGATCTGGTATCAGCTCAGCTCATGTTCAGCTGTCTGAAAAAATAACAGCAAATCTGATCTGAGAACAGGAACATAAATAAACATGAAACTCCTCCCTGATTTCTCAGCAGTCTTTCAGCTTGCTGTCGTGATACCGGGCGTCCGGCCAGCTCCCACACACTTCACATACAAATCAGAAGCAGCCATCCCAGAGGCTGTTGGGAGATCTGGGAAAGGAACACAGTGAAGAGCTGAGAGGCATGTCTTTTATACAAACGGGCAACGGAAGGCCAACAAATCCCTGAAATGTAGGTTATGCCCAGGGCTCTGAACTTTCGTTTTCCCACAGTCGATCCCGGTTTTCCCACATGCTCAAACACAACACGGTTTCAGGAAGTGTGAGGGTGGTAAATAGTTGTGAGATTTTTTTCACCATCAGGGTTTGCAGATGCAGTTAAGATAAATAAATAATGTGGGAAATTAATAATGTGGGAAATTGTAATAAATGATACTAGTAACTGATACTCAGTTCACAAAATAGACAATTAAAGCTAATAATAATTATGATTATTATGATTATTATTTTTAACTGTATTATTTTTAATTGTTATATAAATATTATGTTTAATATATAATTGCATTCATTTTAACTAGTATTATTTATGATAATAATAATAATTATAATAATTATCATCATTATTATTATCATAGAAAATAATAATTTGATAGTTTTGAAAGTAATTAACAATGTTCAAAAGATAACTCACCTATATTGAGTAAAATTTTTCACATAAATAAATTCAGTATCTCAGCATCATTTTAACACATTTCTTTGCATTCTGCAGCAGTTTCTTTGTTTACTTTTGCAGTTTTCCAGTTTGTCAACAAATGCGTGAGAAAATGATTGAAATGTTTAAAAACAATGAACCTCAAAGAAAGATTGGAAGGAATTTGCACATTTCTCCATCTACAGTGCATAATATCATTACACGATTCATAGCATCGGGAGAAATTTCAGTGCATAAAGATCAAAGGCGCAAGCTTAATCTGAACACCCGTGATCTTCAATCCCTCAGATGGCACTGCATCAAGAACCGCCACTCAACTAATATCTGATATAACCACATTGGGTGAGGGATTACTTTGGCAAACCTTTGTCAGGCACTTTAATACAGAGTTACATGCACAAATGCCACTTAAAACTTTACTGTGCAATAAAGAAGCCTTATGTTAACCAAGTCCAGAAGCGGCATCGACTTCTCTGGGCTCGGAGGCATCTAGGATGGACCATCACACAGTAAAAATTTGCATTGTGGTCAGATGAATCAGCATTCCAGGTCTTTTTTGGGTGCTCCGGACCAAAGACGAAAAGGACCATCCAGACTGTTATCAGCAACAAGTACAAAAGCCAGGGTCTGTCATGGTATTGGGCTGTGTCAGTGCCCTTATAAAAGATAATTTACACTTCTGTGATGACAGCATTAATGCAGAAATGTACATTGAGATCTTAGAGCAACATATGCTGCCTTCAAGACGTCCATGCATTTTTCAACAAGACAGTGCAAAACCACATGCTGCACACATTACAAAGGCATGGCTGCAGAAGAAGAGGGTACAGGACTGGCCTGCCCGCAGTCCTGACCTGTCCCCAATAGAGAATGTGTGGAGAATTTTGAAACATCTCAAGACGTGTTTGCAGGAAGAACGGGACAAAATAAAAGCTGAAACACTAGATCACTTGGTCTCCTCGGTGCCAAAACGTCTTTTAAGTGTGGTAAAAAGGAATGGCAACATTACAGAGTGGTAAATGCTTTACTGTCCCAACTTTTTGGAATGTGTTGCAGGCCTGAAATGCAGGAATGGATGTTTATTAATAAATGAAATGAAGTTGAGCAGATAAAACATGAAATATCTCATATTCATACCGTCTGCAATCAAATAAAAGTCAAAGTAAATGTTATTTGCTTTTTCTGATTTGGGGTTGTAGAACTAGGGTGATAATGAATAGACAATAAAAGTGTAAAATGACTCAGTATGGATAGAAAGTGCAGAACCGGTCGCATACTTGTTTCTTTTATATTAAAAAAGTGATTGTGATGTTTATTAAAGCTGCATTTTTTTAACAATACTATCCGAAACCATACACAGAGAGAAAGCATTGTGAACAAACAATGTTTCTTCCTGCAAGCGTTTGCATAAGGAATGCGGGTGCTTCACACACCTTGCTGAACTATGAGGCCTCACGATGGGAGGGACAGGTGGCTCTACCATGGAAAAAAAACTTGGGAGCAGGAACCAGTTCCTCTGGGAAAAGAGCTGGAGAGACAAGTCAAGCAGGCTTGGCAGAGAAAGAGGACTTTCACCCGCAGGCAGAAACCATGCTCTCAAAAAAAAAGTAAATAAAAGGATACACACAGAGCACAAGGCAAGTTCTTTTCTCTATGACAACATAACAAGAGATGACAGGATAAACACCTACAGGCACTGGAAATGTGTTTGGGATTTGATCTTGGAACAAAATGTGATTCTGGTACATTAGGTCCTTATTAGGATTAGGATTATTGTTACTTAACAGTTCTAATATGTTACATTGTGTTATAAATGTGTCATGCGTGTTTATTATTAGAACCCAACCTCAGAATCTGCAGAAGACTTTAAATCCCACGAGTAATCTGTCTGGTGTCTGCATGGCTTAAGAACTGAGAGCATTCTCTTCTCAAATATGCACGTGGAGACACATGGATGCAACAAAATGTTCTTACATTTTAAATGCTGAAGAATTTGCTTGCACCATAAGAACAAATTTAATTGCATAAAATTGCATCTCTTGCTGCAAACTTCACAACAATTCCACTTCATTTGCATGAGATCTGATATACACTGATCAGCCATAACATTATGACCCCATTCCTAATGTTGTGTTGGTCCCCCTTTTGCAGCCAAAACAGCCCTACAACTGTGATGCTCTGTGTATTCTGACACCTTTCTATCAGAACCAGCATTAACTTCTTCAGCAATTTGAGCTACAGTAGCTCGTCTGTTGGATCGGACCACACGGGCCAACATTCGCTCGCCACGTGCATCAATGAACCTTGGCTGCCCATGACCCTGTCGCCGGTTTACCACTGCAGACCGGGAACACACCACAAGAGCTGCAGTTTTGGAGATGCTCTGACCCAGCGGCTTATTTGGTTTACTTTAATAAATATAACAATGTTTTGGTTTTTTTACATTTACATTTTCAACATTTGGCAGATGCTTTCATCCAAAGCGACTTACAGTACTGTGACAGTATACTGTCTAAGCAATTGAGGGTTAAGGGCCTTGCTCAAGGGCCCAACAGTGGCAACCTGGCAGTAGTAGGGCTTGAACCAGCAACCTTTCAATTACTAGTCCAGTATCTTACCCCCTAGGCTACAACTGCCCATACTTTATAATGTTATGTTATAATGTTTATAATGTCTCCACTTTGTCTTGCCACTTCCTCCAGCCAACTGTTACAAAATTACAATACTAAGTTTAGCATTATGCACTATCCCATTTTGATTTAATCTGGTGACCTGTCTAGTCAGACAGACAGACTTAGCGCAGATTTAGCGCACTCAATTTTTTGTCTTCCGCTGCTGAGAGATACCAGATTGCATCCAAGGAGAGCACATCGCTGTACACGCCTCTTCCGACACGTGTACAGCCCTTTTCTTCTCGCCTCTGCATTCTGCATGGGCGTCTCTTCTGCCAATCTGGGTCCTTACACAGCGTATGAAGACCCACCCACCTACACATAGTCCGGCCCCCACCCTGCAGATATGGTGGCCAATTAGTATCTGCTGCAGGCACTGCTAATTATGCCCGCCAGATGGCGCCCAGCCGACCGGTGGCAACACCAAGTTTCGAACCGAGGAGTTCAGAAACTCAGTGCTGGTGTGCTAGTGGAATATCCCGCTGCACCACCTAGGCGCCGCTAGACAGACAGTTTCTGATAAAATGTAATGTTCTGTTCAGTCATGTGCTATCCAGCTAGCTACTTATAAATAATTTGAAATTTTACTAGGTCCTCACTTAGTTGCTACACGAGTCACTAACAATAAACCCCTACTTAATAAATAACTATTCAACTTTCAGGTAAAACGTTCAGGACATTATCAACATCAATACCACCCAGTATATGTTCCCACATTACCATAATAGACAACAGAGTGAACTGGCAATAAACTATTCATTAAACATTTTGACAAACCATGAAACTGACCTTTAAACATTTTTCTTTTTAAAGTCATTGCTGTAGGTACTTCCCCTTTGTTCAAGTGAATAGCTGACTTCATTGGAAGCAGTTACACAAATCATTTCCTTGAGGGATAACTTTTAAAGAATCCTGCCTACAAAACACTTCCCTGGGGGTATCACCGATTTGCATACGAGGACATGCCTATCTGCACAGCCATGCAAATGTTTACAACTGCCCTGTGCTGCCTTCATGACTTTTAATGTTTGTGGATTTTCCCTGCATCATCTAAGCACTGATCTGTATCCTACTCTTACACCCTGTTCACATAGTGAAATGTCATTGTAAGACCTCCAGAATGCTCCTTTTTAGTAAGTGATGTTCATGCCCTGCCAATAAATGCCAAGTCTTCTATAGTAGCCTTTAGCACTGAGGTTGCACAGTGAGAGTGTAGGAGCAGAAAAGGCAGCAGGCCAGGGACAGCTCAGTCTCGCTCTGCTGTTCTGCATGTGCCACACACTCATACATTGTGCCAGCCAATACCAGTACCATTTGTTCAATACATGCTCTACTTCTAGCACTGAAATAATCCTCCTGTCATATAAGGTGGCAAAAGCTGTAGCTGTTTCCTGTGAAATACTGAAAGCGCCGATAGAATTGAAGGTGAAAATAAAAATACACTCACAAATGAGGTCAAGGAATGTGGTGCATAAAAAAATTAAATGAACAGGAAATATGCACTGGACAGTGTGCAGGTAATCTCGAGGCAACACATTTACCCATTTACTTACTCACACACAACTAGTCACCTCAACCAAAAAAATTGTCCCATTGCATTTAATTGAGAATAACAAAGAAGCACACTTTATGAAATTGAAAAATAGGCCATCGAAGAAAGAAGAAAACCTTTATTTGTCATATATATATATATACTGTAAAACCTTTGTCTTTTTGAACATATTTAAACATATGAACATTTGAGCTTCATTTGAACATTACTGAGAGATGAAGCTTATATAACTAAACAAAAAAATATGAAAAATTACTTTTTTATGTGAAAATTTCGTGGTTTGGGGCTGCTCTGCAGCAGCAGGGCCTGGCAAGCTCTCCATAGAACCCACGATGAATTCTTCACTGTATCAGAGGGTGCTTGAGGAAAATATAAGACCATCTGTCCAAAGAAAGAAATGAAGAGTTCTGGAATGGCCAGGTCAAAGCCCAGATCTTAATCCTATTGAAATACTGCGGGGTGATTTGAAACAGGCATGCAAGAAACCCCTCAAACCTCACACAGCTGAATAAATTCTGCATGGAGGGGTGGGAAAAACCTTCTCCCTGTCAGTGTCAGAGACTGGTAGATGGTTATAGGAAACGTCTAATTGAGGTTATTTCAGCCAGGGGGAAATACCAGCTATTAGAACATAGGGTGTCCTAACAATTTTCCTCACAATCAATTTCCATTTTTGTTCATTACATTTTACAACTTGTGTTTTTTTTTTTCAGTTTTATTTGTTTAATGATATAAGCTTTATCTCTCAATACTGTTCAAATGAAGGTCAAATGTTCATATGTTTAAATATGCTCAAAAAGACAAAGGTTCTCATGGGGTGTCCTAACTTTTTCACATGACTGTATAGTGTACAGTACAATGAAATGCATTTTCAGCAAATCCCAGCTTGTTTGGAAGCAGGAGTCAGAGCGCAGGCTAAAGGGCCTTGCTCAAGGGCCCATTAGTTGCATAGCACAGCGTGGATTTAAAATGACAATCTTCCTATTGATAGCCCACAGCTGTACCCACTAGGCTACCACTCCCAAAATTGGCATATAAGAGAATGCTTATAGCCTGCATTGGTCTTTGAGAGTGGACACATTTGATTTGCTCACCAGAGAAGTCCAAAGGCCCATGGACGGTGAGTACAAAAGATTATGATTCAGTTGTTGATGCAGATTCCACTGAAGTAGACAAAGACGATGACGCTCCCACCACTAGTTCACCAGAAGTAAACCCACTACATCAACCAAAGTAAAAAAAAAAAAATACCATGGTAATTTACCTTCACTGTGGATTCATCAAATTTCCCAAGAGCAATAACACAATACCTTTTTTATTATCCTTGCTGAAAGCATAATGTTGAGAAATGCTAAACTAAGTAACCATATGATGCATATTTTTATGATGCTCAATTAAACTGAACTACTTAGAAAAAACCCAGTCACAGTAAAAGCTTGCAAAACATCTTCACACTAAATGAAGACGTGGCTCAAAGCCAGATCCTCAAGACCCATACTGTTGTGAGGAACCCACTCCACCAGCTGTACCATGTGATACCCTAAATGAACTTTTAGCACCTGTACTTTCCCTTGGCCTTAGTGATACTTAGTGAGTGCACTCATAGTTCATGCCTGCCAGGAACATACCTTACTCTCTAGCACCACATGTATGCCCACTAAGGCATCCTGGCCATAAACACATTTGGGGAAATCCAGTTCACCTAAACCAGGCTGCTGCAAAACAACTTGGCCTTGGATTTTAAAAACAAGATGCTATTTATAGCAAGGGCAAAGATTACACAAATAAGCTAACATGATTTCTAGGAAAGCGGTGTTGTGTACTTTTAATAGCAACAATAGGAAAAGATGAAGATAAAAAATGTGTTTCTATGATGAGCTGGCAGAAAATCGATTGGTCAATATGTTATTGAACTGAAATTCCAAGTGCAAGAAGTTTTCTGGGAAGGCATGATTCTGATTGGTCGAAGCTTTCTTAGAGAGCCAGCTGATCAAACAGTGTGTGAGAGAGCAGGAGAAAGTATAAGTGTGGGTATGAAAGTAGGAGAAAGAGGGTGTATATAAGGTTTGAAAACAGTGGGAATGTGTGGACAAGAAATTGAAAGAATGAGTCTCAGCGAGCGGGAGAGAGAGGGAGGGAAAGATGGATTGAGTAAGCATGAGAGTGTAAATAAAAATGAGACAGAGCAGGAGAGAGGATGAATGATGGATAAAGAGAATGGGAGAGAGATAGTGAGAACGAATGTAAAAGTGTGGGTATGAGAGAGCGCAGGAGAGAGAGTGGGAGAGTGATAGGGAGAATGAATGTGAAAGTGTGGGTATGAGAGAGCGCAGGAGAGAGAGTGGGAAAGAAAGAGGAAAAGAGCGAGAGAGAAATAATATGCATGAGAGAGCACAGGAGAGAGAGTGTGAGAGATATAGGGAGAACGGATGTAAAAGTGTAAGTATAAGGAAGCGCAGGAGAGAAAGTGGAAGAGAGTGTAAAAGAGCGAGAGAGGAAGAACATGCATGAGAGAGCGCAGGAGAGAGCGAGGCTGAGAAAGAGCGAGAGAGGAAGAATATGCACGTGAGAGTGCAGGAGAGAGAGTGGGAGAGAGCGAGGCTGAGAAAGAGCGAGAGAGGAAGAATATGCACGTGAGAGTGCAGGAGAGAGAGTGGGAGAGAGAGTGTAAAAGATCGAGAGAGGAAGAATATGCATGAGAGA